>NW_023460712.1:0-33099 GCF_013731165.1 Rhagoletis pomonella | reverse complement strand
ATATTGCAATGTGGGTATTAAACTTTAGAGTTTTAAGAAAGCTTACAACCGAATATATTTTTGAGGAGGGTTGTTACCTGTTGAAAATTTAACTAAATTTAATCGACAAAATAAATGACTTATTACAATATAGGAATCAAATTAAAGAGGTCTAAAAAACATGACTGCTGGAAATATTTTTGAGGGGGGGTTGCAACCTATTTTAAAATTGTAACTCAGTTAAATTGATTGATTGCAATGTGGGTATCAAACTAAATAGTTTTAAGAAGACTTACAGCCGCAAATATGTTTGAGGAGGTTTGTTACCTGTTTGAAAATTTAACTCAACTAAATTGATAAAATAAATGAAATGTTATAATATGGGTACCAAAAGAAAGGTATTTGAGAAATCTTGATTTGCAAATATTCTAAATAGGATTATGCAATATGTAAAATAAACTGAAAATATTGAAATGAAATGAAGTATTATAACTCATCCAAAACGGAAAGTGATTGGGAACTAGAGAATTTTTTTTAATGTTTCTACTTATCCAAATCCGGAAAGTTTGAAAAAAGAGAATTTACGATATCTTATCAGACGAAGTGATAAGTTGGTATACAAATTACGCAATGGAAAAAAATTAATAAAACGTTCCGGATACAAATGAAGAAATGATAAAAAGCGTAACGAAAACATAAAAATATCCCGTGAAATGAAATAATGAAAACTTAAAATTGTTGTCACCATTCCTTTACATTATAAAACAGTTAAATTTGAATTATAAACGATTTCGTTCGGTCGCCATAGCACCATAGGTCAAAACATAGTGGAGCGGCGAGTGAAGCGAAGAGCTTTCATCGAGCAAGGCTTCAATTAAAAAAGTGTGTGTACGCTTTGCTCTTCACTATACGCTCTCCCCATATATGTAATGCTTCTATATTGGCAGTACGTTGAAAGTACATCCGCCATCATTAGAGTGCAGATATGTAATGATAGAACGAGAAAACCAACCAACCGATGTACTCAGAATGACATTTGAAAAGAATCAAAAATCAGGAGCGGTGCAGTAATCGTCAATATTTTAGAAAATTAAATTTTAATTAAAGCAAAAAAAAAATTTTGTTTAACTTTTGAACAAAAAAGTAAGGAAAAAGGAATCGTGTTGCACGCGTCAGTATGTTATACAGTTTACTTAAAAATGAGCCGTATCAGGGAAAACGGGCAGACGCTACATGCTGGCTAAGGAGCTGGAAAGGAAGGCACGGATCCTCTCATCCTATCTTTTAAGAATGGTTATGGTGATCGCCTCAAGTGTAACTTATACATCTCTTGCTGCTTATTCAAATCCGCCGGTTACCACAAAGCTCGCCCAATCACGTTCAGGGAAAAATTTTTGGTTATTTTATTTTTCTATTTTTTTAATACTTGTAATTTAAACCACTCCTGGAGTGACTTGACAGTGGTTTGTTTGTAATAGTTCACAAATATACATTTATACAAACACAAGCAAACATTTATTTGATACGCTGTCTCCCTTTGATTGCGGAATAAAAACACATAGTGAAGATACGTTACTATCAATATAGAAGTATTAGATATATGGCTATCCCATTGAAACATATGCGTTTGAAATCGACGCTTTGCTCGATGCTCTTCGCTCGCCGCTCCACTATGTTTTGGCCTAAGTATATTGCAAGTAAAGAAATTTTGAATAACATCAGATAATATTATTATGATTATGATTACTATTACTATTATGAACTCCTGGCGTGTAATTTCTGGTGTATACCACTGACATCGATATCATCGGTAACAAAAACGTCGAAGTCTGTCCTGCTTTTTCCAAGTTGGGTAAAGAAGCAAAGCGATTGGGTTTGGTGATCAACGAAGACAAGACGAAGTATCTCCTGCCATCAAGCAAAGAGTCAGAGCAGTCCCGCCTTGACACCCACATTACTGTTGCCAGTTGTAATATCGAGAAAGTAGATAATCTTGTTTACTTGGGAACCAGCATTAACACCGATAAGAATATCAGTATGGAAATCCAGTGCAGAATCACTCTAGCCAACAAATGCAACTTTGGACTGAATAGGCAATTCGGGAGTAAAGTTCTCTCTCGACGTACAAAAACCACACTCTATAAGTCACTCATCATGCCCATGCTGGTATATGGCGCAGAAGCTTAGACAAAGACAACATTCGATGAGACGGCTCTTGAAGTATTGGAGAGAAAGATCTTAGGGAAGATTTACAGGCCTCTGCGCGTTGGCGACGGGAGTACCGCAGACGATGGAACGATGAGTTGTATGAGCTTTACAACGAAATGGACATAGTGTATTGAATGAAAATACAGCGGATCCGCTGGCTTGACCACGTCGTTCGAATGGGAAGCGACGTTCCAGTTCTGAAAGTATTAAACTCGCAATCCGCTGGTGATAGCAGAGGAAGAGGGAGAGACCAAGTGGATAAGAACTTGGCTACACGGGGCATTTCCCATTGTCGTCAGTTGGCACAGAGAGAAACGACTGGCGTTCTTTGTCGACCTCGGCCAAAACTTACCTGAAATAGTCAACATTGTGGCTAGACGAACATACATACACTGCAGCCGAGGGATTTTCGCGACAAGTACTGGACATTGGGAACGGAAAGCTGCCAACTAACGAGAGATTAAGACGAATTGTATTGCCTGATAATTTTTGTAACTAAGGAATATCAAAAGGAGAACTGATGGAAAGAATGTTTCTTAATTAAGAAAATTAATTACAGGCTCAGTGAACGAGCTATTCTTGCTGCGAAGAATAAGGATGTCTATCAACTAAATAAGAGTGGTATTGACAACAGTCGTTGCTTGAGCTGGTCTGCTCTTTTACCAGACTGCCAGGCCACTTGCTCACTTTAGTGAACACCACTAATGTTATTCAATCCAGCATTCAAAGTGACAACTGTTTAGCTGAGGGAGAGCTCAAATCGTAACATCCGTTCACCGAGTTATGGTAGATGAGGAGGTAGGGATTACCTTTGCGAGTGTTTGTGTATCGAGCTCAATGACTCCGTATGGTTTATAGGTGCACATGAAGTCAGCCACGCACTTCATATACCTGATATGCGAGAGAGAAAGAGAGAGAGATATGTGGGTAGGCTGATGAAGCGGTAGCGCAAGATGTGACCGTTTCACCGTGTATTCATTGTGGGACTCCATTGGAGGAGTCGTGCTCTAGCTGCCTTAGGCTGCTGGGAAATGAGCTGGGATTTATCCAGGGATGCATTCGTGCAGAGCCCCAGAGTGGTTTGTAAGCAGTAGCTTAATACCATGCCAAAAATTACTCCGGGAGTGGAGCGTTGGGTGATGCTCAAAGCACCGTGTAATAGCCAAGCTGGGTTAGCGTTGACCATAGCTGAAAATGCCAGCGACTTATCACTTCACTAAGTTCAGCGAAGAGATATTTGAGAATTGCATAAAAAATGCATACCCAATTAAACACGAGCGAAGTGCCTTTAAAAACAAGTGCGTCTGTATGTTGGCTATTCTTTGTTTAAGCGGGAAATGCATAAGTCACTTAAACAATAACATATGCGTCGATAAACACCGTTGTGGAAGAAGACGAATCAGTTAATTATCCAACGAAATTTTTGAAATCGATTGATCTTCCAGGGATGACCCCACATACTGAATTGAAAATAGGTGTACCAATTATAACGTTGCGGAATATTAATCAGCTAAAACTCCGCAACAGTACGCGACTCGCAGTTAAGAAATTGATGAAGAACGTAGTGTAAGTAAAGATTTTTACGTGGCCTTTCAAAGGTGAAGAATTCCCATGATTCCATTTCAATTTTAAAGATTGTAGTTCCGAATTCGATTGACATTCGGAATCACAATCACTATAGCTCAAGGTTATCCTTTGGAAAAGTATGGTTTAGAGTGAGATGCGGATTGGTTCTTAGATGTTGCGTGTTTCCGTGTCAGCAAACCAGATATCCTTGATATCAATGCAGAGAATGGAAACACGACGAATATTGTGTGCACACAAGTACTTATTACAAAATCAAACTCATATGAAACGTATGCTTTGTTTCGTTAATAATTTATCATCCATGTAACAGGAATATGCCACAGCAAAGCATGGCAGGGTATAGCTAGTATTATATAACATTAAACCAAATGGAAAATTATTTAAATGACCTATTGATAGAAACGTTATTTTATACGCAAATACATTAAAGACCTACATAACTAGGGAGTAATAATATCATTAAAAATTAGAATTTACAAAAGCCTGGGAAGGGAAATATTTAATAGGGAGAAATTACTGGACTGATAAAAAGGAAAAGGTAGTGAAAAATTAGAGATGAATAAAAGAGTAACTGACAGATGATATATGTACACACTTGAGTAATAATTCTTTAAAAAATCGCATTAGTTCCCTTCTGAAGTGCAATGTGCTTTTTACGCCCCTGATCTCCAAAGGTAAAGTATTCCATAGACAGACTGCATACACAAAAAACTGACGCTGACGCTCAGATATTTTGGAATTAAAGGTCGTATAACTTAGGCCTGGACCTGATCATATTCCGACCTGTTTTCTTAAAAACTGCGCTGAGGACATCTGCGAGCCTTTAGCAACTCTATTCAATTTGTCACTTAAACATGGCGTTTTTCCGTCAGCGTGAAAGGAGTCTTTCATAATACCACTTCACAAAAACGGCAGCAGGTCCTCTATAGAAAACCATCGAGGCATAGCGACACTCTCCGCTATCCCCAAATTATTCGAAGCAATTATTGTTAACCAGCTGACATACTCTATATCTTCTTCAATTACACAATCTCAACACGGGGTTTCTAAAGGAAAATCTACTATGACTAATTTATTGGAGTTTACAACTCATGTCTCAAACGGTTTTAAAGAAAATGCTAATACCGACGGAATATACACCGATTTCAGTAAAGCTTTTGGCAAAGCATGTCACTCGTTACTCATCCGTAAACTCGACCTAATAGGCTTTCAGCCCAGTCTTCTTCAATGGATCTCATCTTACCTCTCTGATAGAACACAAAGAGTTATTGTTAATAATTGTTCTTCCAACATCATTAAAGTTTCTTCAGGAGTTCCTCAGGGAAGCCACCTTGGTCCGATTCTGTTCCTGATATTCATTAATGATATTTCTTCTATAATAAAACATTCAAAAATTTTAATGTATGCCGATGATGTGAAACTTTTTAAAACATTGTCCTCTATCGAAGAAAGGTCTTTGTTACAAGCGGATCTGAACAACGTGGTTAGTTGGAGTAATACAAACTATATGCCACTAAACCTTCAAAAATGTAAAGTTATGTGTTTCTCTCGGAGGGCTGTTCAACCAGCTGTTTATTCAACATCAAATTATAATCTGGAGCAGGTATCCAATTTTGGCGATCTTGGTATAACAATGGATTCCAAACTCAATTACAACCATCATATTAATGGTACAGTCAATAAAGCCAAAGGCGTTTTTGCATTTGTAAGGCGATGGTCACAAGAGTTCAAAGATCCTTATGTTACAAAAGCACTTTTTACCACTTTAGTTAGACCTATACTAGAATACGGATCTATTGTTCGGAATCTCCGCTACCAAGTTCATTCAGAAAGGATTGAATCAATTCAAAAACAATTCTTGCTTTTTGCATTGCGTAATTTTAACTGGGATCCAGCTTACAATCTCCATCCTTACACAAGTCGTCTAAAGCTCATAAATTTGCCTACACTCGCAAGTCCTAGAGAAATGCTAGGTATAATATTTATCGTAAAATTAATGACAGGCTTGATTAATAGCCCGGCCCTCCTGGCTGAGGTAAATTTTAATGTTCCTTCTCGAGTGTCAAGACACTTTCGACCTCTATTTTTAAAGCTATGCAAAACTAATTTTGAACTAAACGAATCATTCCGTGGTTTGTCAAGATTTTAACTGTCATTCCAGCACGTTTGACGTATCGGACTCGATTTTTACTATAAAGAAAACTATTATTTCCACTCTCAATAATTGAAATACTATCTTTAGCATATCAAATCAGCAGATTAATTTGATTCTGTAGCTGAATAGTTTTAGATCTTGACACTTAACAAACTCCTGTTTCCACTACTCGGCACTAAAAAAAAAAGGTTCCGTACGTCATGCGGACTGCGCCCCTCGTGTCGGTTGGGCGGGAATGGAGGGTAAAAAGCCCGGGCAATCGGGCAATATTATTAAATAAGACATTGAGCTTTCTGTTGCAAGTAATATCGCAATTAGCATACAGTTCGCAACCATAAAGCATGGTTGGAAGCAAATATGTCTTGGCTAAGAGTAGTCTGATTTTAATTGGTGTAAAGTACTGGGAAGTTCATAAGGAGCGCAATATTCCATACACTTTGCCTATTACTGTAAAAATGTGGTTCTTCCATGTCAATGTTCTGTTGAAAGTCACGGCCAGGTATTTGGCAGCATCAACGAAATTTATTACCGAATTTCCTAGCGTTACTTTTGAATAATTGTCTATCTTAAAGTGTTTTTTTTTTTGTGAATTGTAATGCACTGGGACTTGCTCGGATTCAATAGTAGGCCAGCCATTTACTCGACAGAAATCAGCATTAAGATTACGTATGCAGGCATTAATTGATTTTAGTGGGCAATCCAGATATTATTGCACGTCATCTGCGTAAATATTCACTTTACAATGTTGTAGAATTTTCGGTAGATCGTTAACATATAAGACAAACAGCAGCGGTCCAAGTATTGAGCCTTGCGGCACACCTTCAATAACTGACAAGAAGCTAGACACAGAGCTACCAACGCATACCGCTTGTGACTTCCCTAGGCGATAAGATCTGACCAGGCTTACAGCATGGGAAGAAAAATTAAAAAGATTGGTGAGTTTTAGGCAAAGTAATGTGTGGTCAACGGAGTCAAACGCCTTTGAGTGATCAAGCACAGTTAAACAAGTGACATGATCTTTGTCCATATTCTGCCTTATATCGTCAGAGATTTTCAAAAGAGCAGTAATGCAGCTTCTGTTCGGCCGGAAGCCAGATTGATGAATACTAATAAGTTAATTCTCATAAAGGTGTTTATTTGACGATGCATTATTCGCTCCAGAACCTTCGAAAGAAATAGCGAAATGGCTATTGGTCTGAAGTCACCATTTGGTGTCAAAAGAGGGATAATTTTAGCCTTCTTCCAACAGCTCGGAAAGACGGACAATGTCAATATAGTGTTGAAAGCGTATGTAGGTAAGGCAAGGGAGAATAAATGGCAATATACACTTAATGAATTTAGGAGGGATTCCGTCAAGACCAACGGTGCTGGATTTCACAGAAAGTATGGACTCAACAACATCACATTCATCTACGTATTGAAAAGAAAACGCACTCAAGAAGTTATTAAGACAAACATTATAACCATTATAACATATATACGACGAGACAAATTAACAAACTTTGCATTTACTTCATCAACATCTACAGATTCAGGTGAGACAGAGATTTTACTGTCGATGCTAATTTCACGAATATGCTTCCATGTCTGCTTAGAGCTTACTGCAGTTCCGAATTGGTGCTCATAATATTTTATCTTTTGGGTTTTCATGGCCTTCGTAACTATCCTTCTTATGGACTTGTACTCGTTATGGGCTGCGTCGGACTTCAATTTCTTCCAGGTTTGATACAGAGTTGTGAAAAATGCATTAAATTTTTTAATGCAAAGCATTTTAATGTAAATGAAAAAGATTAATGCATTAATTTTTGATATTTAATGTAAATGAAAATTTCAATGCATTAATTCCGAAGAAATAATGCTAATGATTTTTTTTTTATTAACATTAAAATTTTTAAATGAATGCTATTGCAATAATTTTTTGCATTAAAATTATAACAAGCATTAAAAACCCATTAACTAATTTTATTTTGAAGTAAAAAATCTTTGCTGCCGTTGAGGGTAGAATTTTAAGGTCAAAAAAGATAGTGACGGACGTTAAGGCTAGTTTTCACTATGTCAAGTTCAATGGCATTTGTCGTTAAAT
Source organism: Rhagoletis pomonella (assembly GCF_013731165.1). NCBI lineage: Eukaryota > Metazoa > Arthropoda > Insecta > Diptera > Tephritidae > Rhagoletis > Rhagoletis pomonella. Next base: position 25,087 of record NW_023460712.1, on the reverse strand, counting down.
AGGTAAAACCACATTGTCAAATGGAACTAAAAACGGTTTATTGATTGATTTCGATCAGAGTAGGTCCTCAGTCGTGTACATGCGCTGCTAAACTGGCTATATGTCCGTTTTTGGCTCATACTTAATATATGTAATCGGTATGCATCAACAATCAACATAAAAATCTACAAAAGCACTCTGCGTTGCATGCACATTGGCTTTCATTTAGAAGAATTTTTTTACAAATACACATAATATAATGAAGCTGAGAAAACTATTAGTAATTATTCCAAGTCCTTCCAAAAGAGGTTATTTATATTTTACAAGAAAAAAAATGTAAAGGATTTTAATAATGCAAACGAGCAAAAGTATTAAACATTTTAATGCATTAAAATTTTTTCATTAGCATTAGCTTGGATAATTTAATGAAAAAAAATTTCATTAGCATTACATTTTACAGAACTAATGCATTGAAATATTCATTTGCATTAAATTTCATAAATTATTGCATTCATTTTTTATTTTGAAATCAAAAAATATTTAGGGAGTGCTCATAGCGCTCAAAGTTTTCCATGTATTTATGAGGAAAAAAACAAATTTTCGTAAAAATGGTATAAAACTCTTGAAAATCAATATTTTTCAATCGTAAAACTGTGGTTCTCTTCAGGAGATTTCATATTAATATCCAATTGTTTATTTAACCATTTTTTATGACTAAAGATTTTTTATTGGTCCCCCCCCCATTGCATTTTCTAGGACCTATAAAATATAGTTACCATGAAAAACTGGTTAAAGGAACAATTGGGTATTATTACTGGGAATCTCCTGAAGATAAGCAAAGCTTTCCAATCGAAAAATATTGATTTGCAAGAATTCTACACTATTTCTACGAAAAGTTGTTTTTTCCCCATATAAAATACATTGAAAACTTTGAGCGCTTTGAGCACTCCCTAAATTTTTTTTATTTAAAAATAAAACAATAGGGTATATTTTTTGTCGGTATAGAAAAATCCTAGGGGGTGGCGGCATTAAAAATGCGACCTTATTTTTTTTTACATACATTTTTGGACCACTTTAATACGTACACGTGATGGTTATGCTCTTTGAGCGTGTGCTCGTTCTCTGCCCATGCCTGAATTAAAGGCACACATGTCTCAAATAGCGTATTAGTATTTGTCTGTATGAATAATTTGATCGTTAGCAGATGGCATGTAGCGAACAAACCGCCAGTTGATTGAATTAACACTTTCATTAAGTCTTTCGTAGTTAATATTTTTAAAGTTACGGTAGGAGTAGGAAGGCTGATTGCTATCAGCAAAAGTCAAAGGTGAGAAAAATAAGGTCATCTTTCGAGAAATTTGATTTGATCATACAAAAGTACACTAGACAACTCGTTAACCAGAAAAATGTCCAGTAAGGTGCTGCAGGTACGTGTACAGTGCGTAGGTGTTGTTTGATTTACAAAACAGAGTCCCAGATTTTTTATGTGAAGTGAAAATTTTGCATCTTTAAGTACATCACTATTAAAGTCACCAGTTATAATAATTTTGTTGTGGCCTATGGTAGGATTCTCGAGAAAATCGATAAACGCATTATAACAAATCTGATTGTTGGGTCTGTAGACACACCCAATAAGTACCTTATCAAATTAAGTAAAAATTTCTAAAAATAGGTACTCGATGGTGCTGGAAGGTGGCGATATACAGTTAAATTTGCACGAGAGACCGTTTCTTACGTAAATAGCCACACCTCCTCCATGACAAACTCTGTCCAAGCGGAAGAGCCTATACCCATTAACGTGAAATAAGTGATCCTTATGACACGGAGAGAACCATGTCTCTGATACACACACCACGTCCACATTCGAATTTACAAACAGATACCTAAATTCATCAATTCTCCTTGTTAAGCTGTGGGCATTGATGTGGCAAATTCTAAGGCCCTTCTTACGTTTACTTAATATGCGGATCATATTGAAAGTACCGTCTCTGGAACCGAAACCACAATTAGGAGCCATGAGCATTAAAAAAATATAAAACATAACACATTGCATCTCAGAAGGCCATGTAAGTATGAAAAGTAGATATGTAGTATAGGAAGAAGGAAAAAATTGCAAATATAACAAATAAGTTATAAAATAAAGTCATACATTCCAAAATCGCTCTTAATTTAAAAAAGTGATCTATGTTCATACAAAAGTTTGATTACGACGTGCTGGATGCTGTTAACACACTTACATCTTCAATGTTGGATACCTTCACTGCGTTGCATTTACACACACATCCACTCATAGAAAATACAGATGTCAGTTGTTGTTTTAATTGAGTTGCATTAAGTTGCATTCTCCCATATGCTTTGTGCCCAATGTCTCGCAGCTCAATCGATTTCTTACTCTGCTTTCAGAAATGTATTACGGCGCTAAGAAGTCGACATCGGTCGCTAGCAGGACCTAGCTTAACTATAACTGCCGTAGCTTTGCTGTTGTTGTTGTCATTATTGGAAACGCGGAAAATATCACGTACCGGTGGAGCAATCATCATGACAGCGCTACATAGCTTGGAGAAGGTATCTCTTAGATTCTCTTCACTCGCCTGCGGGATACCTCTTATGATAGCATCAGACGAGACAAGAGAATTTTGACACTCGTAAAGTTGTGCGTTGAGTGTATGCACTTCAGAGCACAGTATATACAGTAATAAACCTTTTTGAGTACTCTTCGGGGGTAAAATCTGATCAGGGTTGATAATGAGAAGGAGCATGCATTTTGTTCATTCAGAGTTGTATACAAAATTACTGTGGTATGAAAGGGAGCAACAACCGTACTATGGCAGAGTGGCACAAGTCATGACTGTGTAATAATGACCGAAATTAATTGGAAAAGTGTAAAAATATTGCAAATTATTGTCTATTATTATAGATACTAGTACAGATTATCATAGTTCAGTGTATAACTTGATATATTACACCGTACATGATAATGAACTGTTAAATGCTGAAAACGCTTATAACTTGTAGATCACTCAAACTTGGGTGTGCTTAATGAACTGTCTGGGCGGATGCGTTGGCAGGCATTGGGGTCTGTATAACTATACAAACCTTGTTTTTTTTTAATAAAGACTTAAATATATTCGGAAATTTAGAATTTTGCAAAATTTACGTTTGTCATAAAAATATAACCTCATAATGGACTTTTTTTAAATTTTAAACTTACATTTAAGAAAACTCCATTCGGTGCTATAATTACGATTTGAGTTTTCCAGTTTATAAAACACAAGCGTTAATTATGTACTTAACTATCGATATTATTCTTCATTAAGCATGAATGCCAGCATACATTATAGATGAATATTATACTTAACCTACATTTTGTTCATTAAAACACATAATTATGTATATTCTATCCCCGAAATGAACTTTTCTAATCATGAGGCGAAATTCCCCACAGTAAGTGTTGCCGTGCGCGCAAAACGAAAACGCTACACACAACCCAAAAGTACTCCTCGGGGACCAATTGGTGAAAAACTGAGAAAAGGTTTAGTACTGTATATACTGTGCTTCAGAGTTTAGCCGTATAATACGGGAACTCTCATTCCCGTCATTAGATTGAAACTTTAACGTTTGCGCATCAACGCGCAGCTGCTCAACGTGAGCGCACACAGCTTCAGCTTTGACTACACGGGCTTCGATCTCTTTGATGGCAAATTTTAAGTTTTTAAGATCAGCCGTCAACTCGCCAAAACGCTGCATCACCCGCTCTTCGGATCTTTTCGTGCACTCGGAAAATTGTTCGATGATGCTCTCTTTCTGCTGGTCCTTCTTTACTTGCATTTGTGAAAACCAGTTATTTGACTGCGGGCTCTCTCTTCTTGCACTCTGAATTATTGGAGAGGCAGCAGCTTGGCAGGCTGTTCTGTTGTTTGCTCTTGTTGTATTCTCGCGAAAACAATATAAAAAGTGTATTTGTTTATTTTTATCTTTTTATACTTTTCATGAGCATGAAATGGTATTATAACTTTGGTCCGATGTTTGTAAGTACCAGAATAAGAAGAGATAGACCCATTAAAATGTATACTTAAATGATCAGAACGTCGAGCTGAGTCGATTTAGCCATGTCCGTCTGTCTGTCTGTCCGTCTGTCTGTCTGTCTGTTTGTCTGTTTGTATGCAATCTAGTCTCTCAGTTTTCGAGATATCCGGATTAAATTTGGTAGGTGGGTGTATTTTTACAATGTATTAATCATTTGTCGGATTCGGGAAAAACGGACCACTTAACATATAGCTCCCATACAACTGATTGTTCAGATATGAGATTTTTCGTTATAACTTCTCCAATTATGCAGCTAGGAACATTAAATTTTGCAATACTGCACCCATTATCAACAGAAAACTTAGAGTGAAAATTACGAAGATCGGGTCACTATAACATATAGCTCCCATACAACTGACTGTTCAGATATAAGATTTTTCGTTATAACACCTACATTTAAGTAGCTAGGGACATGAAATTTAGCACTGTTGTCACTCATTATAAAAAGAATACTTTCAGTGAAAATGGCGAAGATCGGGTCGCTATAACCAGTAGCCTCCATACAACTGATTGTTCAGATATGAGATTTTTCGTTATAACTTCTCCATTTATGCAGCTATGAACATGAAAATTCGCGCCGTTTTCACTCATTGTTAACAGAATACTTTTAGTGAAAATAACAAAGATTGGGTCACTATAACATATATTTCCCATACAACTGATTGTTAAGTTATGAGAATTTTCGTTATAACTCCTCCGTTTATGCAGCTGTGAACATGATATTTAGCAATATTTCCACCCATTATCAAAACAATACTTACAGTGAAAATGGCGAAGATCGGGTCGCTATAACCTATAGCCGCCATAACTTCCCCATATATGCAGCTAGAAACATGAAATTTTGCAATATTTTCACTAATTACCAACAGAAAGTTTACAGTAAAATTTGCAAAGATCAGGTCACTGTAACCTATTTATATCCTCCATACAACTGATTGTTCAGATATGGGGTTTTACTGTTAAACTCCTTTATTTGGACTGATAAAACAGATTAATTGCGTAATCTATTCTATAAATAATAATACAAAGTATACTGAGAAAATCGTCAAAATCTATGCTGTATAAGCTTTATCTCTTATACCTCTGATTATTCAGATACCAGTTATTACGATATATCTCCTTTATGTAGGAGTCTAAACCCATTAAATTGTGTTACCGGTTTACATACCGATCACACAGCAGTGAAAATCACTTAGATTGGTGCTATATAAGGTATATCATCCATACCTCTGATTGTTTAGATATGGTTTTTCATATATGTATCTCCTCTATCTATGTATTCTGTAAATATATAATTTTTTTCCAATTCAGGAATCTATTATAGTAAAATTTTCAGATGCTCATGAAAGGTATGAACAGTGGCGGATTTATCGTACAGGCAATATAGGCTGAAGCCTAGGGCGGCAGAATTAAGGGGCGGCAAAATTTAAGACAGCTAAATTAAAAGAAAAAAATTTATTTGGATTCAGCTGCACTTGAAATTGTGTTTGTGTCTGTAAAATATTATTAATGATTCATCTCATTCAATTCAACCTGGTGAAAATAGGGACAATAGTATCCAATTGAGTGGCCGAGACAACTTTCGTGTCAACACATTCAACGTTATCTTGGACCGTACTTTGACAGAATTGACACGGAGACGTGAGGCGTATCAAAAAATCTATTCGAAATTTTCTCTCATCACTGATATGAAACATCTGAGCAACGAAGAATTACGTGAAAAATCCATCATATTGAGCCAATACTACACCCAAGATCTTGAGGAAAATTTGGGAAATGAAATGGTCTTTTTCAAGGCATACTGCACCGAAAAGAAGATTTTAAATTATTCTCCTCTGGAACTGTTGAAAATGCTGAGACAGGATAATCTGCAGATCTCTTACCCTAATGTTGAAATTGCGTTGCGGATGTTTGTTTCAATTCCTATTTCCAATTGTAGCGCAGAAAGATCGTTTTCTGTTTTAAAACGCGTGAAAAACTATCTCAGATCTTCATTGAGCGAAAACAAACTGAATGCTCTTGCGTTGCTGACTATAGAGTCAGATTTGTTTCTATCTATCGATTGTGAAGATATTATCCGCGAATTCGCAGCTGAAAAATCAAGACGTAAAGAACTGTGAAAAAGAAGTGTTTGAAAGAGGGTTTTTGTTGAATACCTTATCCATGCTGATGTCGAATTTGTTAATTCCGTTATGTATTTCATTATTAACGAACTATATTGTAATAAAGCACTGACAATAACAATCATATTTGATATATATATATTTTTTTTTTTTTCGTGAAAAAAGGGCGGCAAGTTATGAATTGCCTAGGGGCGGCAAATATTTAAATCCGCCACTGGGTATGAAGCCTTCGGCATAGCCGAAGACAGCGCTGCTCTTACTTGTTCTTCGGTGTTTTCGCACGAAATTTTCACAATAGTGCGATAAATAAAGGGCTGACCTGGACGGGACTTTGTTTGAGTTAGTTAAAATATTTTACTGTGGAAAAAACGCGAATATATGCACAAAATATGCCGCACTGTCCGAAACACGTATACTCAGCACGCTTGCAATTGGGTGTTTCTATACAGCCGTACGCGACATTCGTACGCTTATAGAGTAACGTAAATCTTACAAAAATAGAAGTTACAGAAAAAAAAAGATTACGGTTATGTTGCAACCAAAGGGTACTATGTTTGAGAAAAAAATAAGCAGCCTCGAAACCTTGGTGTGGAAAATATCCGTTCAAAACCAGGTGATAACGTACGCGACAAAAAATGAAGTGGTTTTAAGGCACATATACATATATGCGAAAGTCTGCGAATAATGAGAGTTTTTCTTTTCTTTAAAAATTCCTGAACTAAGCTAAATAATGTACCTTTACAATCCAGATTACAGATTTTTCCCCCATACAATATTTTTACTAGTAACACATACTAAATTATATTTTTTCAGTTCTTCTCTCCACCGTTTCGCGTTTTCAAAACCTTTTTCCGCCATCTGAATACGAAATTTAAAGTTATAAAGCCGTTTGAATTCATTTGCTTGCATTTTCGGTTTACATTTTCATGGAAACACGCATATATGTGAAAGTCTGTGAATCATGGGAGTTTTTCTTTTCTTTAAAAATTCCTAAACTAAGCTAAATAATGTACCTTTACAGTCCTTTCATATTTTAGGAGAAATTATCTCTGGCTAGGTTTATATTTAAAAAAAAAAAACAATAACGTACGCGACATAACGTACGCGACAATTTTTCTCGTAAGTAATAAAATGTATTTATTGAGAACTCTTCTCGCCACCGTTTCATTGTTTTACAACTATTCTAAATAATTTAAATGGAAAATTTGCAATTAACATTGGTTTTGATGTATTTGATTGAAATTTTCGTGCTTACAATAACGTATGCGACAATCTTTAAAGGGTAATAAAATATATTTTTACTTCGGTTGGAAAGAAAATTTTACTGTATATCTTTAACTAGAAGAATTCGCGCTTAAGAATTGTAATCTGCATTACCTGCCAATATACAAATGACATAGACAAACAATGTTTTTGCATAACGTACGCGACATTAGAATACTATCAGAAGCAAATCAAAAAATTACCGTTAACCGAGCTCTAACTTCTCCTTTTTCTCATTTTTATAGTTAGTTGTTATTGCAAATTTGATTTTAAGATGTAATTGTAATGTTTAAAATCTCTTAATTTAGTTAATAGGAAAGAGAGAATAGTTCATTTCATTAGAGAAAACTGAGTCGAAGAGACATTCAATTTTTCTCTTCCATTTTTGAGTTTTAAAATTCCAATAAGCTGAAATACTTCTATAATATAAAAATTCGAGTATTTTTCTCTTATTAATTCGTCTTAAAAACCCTTTTCATGGAAACACCCATATGGCTTACTTTTAATAATATACATACGTATGTACTTAATAGTTATGCCCTATATAGGGTATAAAAAAAAAACAGTAATGGAGCAAACAACGAACGTGGACAATAACAACTACTTCTTACTTTCTTGTAGGTTTTGTACTTAGTTTTCATTTGTTGTTTGGTTTTGTGCTTCATCGAGAATTTCATGTATATTTCACCAACGAGGTTATATTATATAAATTGATATACTGAGAAAGTGCGCAGACATGCCGCAACTTTTTTTTTACAGAATGAGTCTATAACGTCCAAGGTATATGTAAATGATCACACTTTTGCTTGATCGCACCTAATTCTCAACTATATGTCTGCGCATATAGCCAAAAACTCCTTATTTTTACGCTTACGATGAAAAATAAAATACTTAGAACCATAGTAAAAGAAAACTAAAATCGCCTTGTATTGCCTAAATACCTGAACAAGAAGGTTTCATTGCCGTTTTCGATATATCTTTAATTTATATCTTGGAAATTTTAAATATTATATCACGTTTTTCACTTTGTGCACACTCAAAGGAAAAAGTGACGACTTTAAGAGCAGGCAAACGGTAAATTTTTGGGAAAATATTTGATTACACAGTGATGTAGAATTTTATCTACTTTCAATTGGTACTAAACCCTTCTTTGTATTTTGAAATTCATTTTTTGAATTAATACGCAATATCGTCATCAATTACCCAATTTCTTCCAAACTTGGGACAGTTGTTAGCCTTGCTACAGCATACCAAATGGCCGAAAATTAAAAAAATCGGACAATAACCCCGCCCACATTCCATATAAGTACGGTGACCATTCGTTCTGTTTTTTGCAGGACCGTACTGTTTTTCAAAGGTCTGTCCAGCGTAGTTTTTCAAACCTGAAAAACCTGAAAATGTACTGCTTTTTTCCAAGTGTCCTGCATTTGTCCCGCATTTTATTCGTTATTTTAAAATTATCGGACAATGGATGGATTTTTTCAAAAAAGTATTTCTTGGTACTTTTCGTAGCTTTTCTTCAATATCTCATGAAAAAATCTCCCAATCAACGTAAGCGACTTTCATCTCGAAGGGTATTGATGTGCCTCTTACCAAAATATCCCTGCAAAAATCTCGACTACTCCATGCATGCATGTAAAGAGTACTCCCTAAGGACCAAGGAGTACTCCAAAATTAACCACAATTCAATAAAAAATATGGTCCAATTAACATTGCGATGTCCTAGGGCAGGACCATATACTCCATCTCTGCATTACATCAATGTAGCACAAAACTACTCCAACATATTAACAATGGTATTGTTGATATATTTTTTCGTTTGTACACGCTTTTATTCTTCACTTCACAGATGCTTTTTCGCAATTAATAAAAACCATAAACAAAAATTAAAAATTACATGCTGCCTCTGACGGCATTCGAACCCGAACATGCTGGGAGCTAACAATTAACAGCGAGCATCTCTACACGTTCAGCTACAGCCAGACATGCAAATGTGCTTTCAAATGCTCAAGTTCAGTCACATTTCGTTAAAACACGAGCAGGGATTGGGTAACAATAAGCTGGTGCAGAGACACGAGCTGGTCCTCTACAGCATGACAGAGGAACACTTTTGTAAGTACTCCAATATACCACAAATAGACTACATGGTCCAAAAATTTTTGCAGGGATATAACTTGTGGCGACTTCAATGAAAATTATTAGTGCTGTAGGCGACCATTTGCATTTTGTCGTCACTGTCGAAAAAAGTGAGATTTTCAATCAAATACGCAGTTTTATTTGATTATTTTTTTCATTAGTTTAAAAATTCGATAAAGAAGATATATCATTACAGTAAATTTGAGCCAACGATAATCAAAATCGAATTAGAAATGCTATGAAGCACAATCTGCACAAATTATATATTTTTGTAAAGGGCACATAAATACCTTTGTAACTCGTCGTTTACGTCGATTCATGACGTCTATTTTTGACAAATAACTGCGAAAAGTACAAACAACAAAAAAGGGTATTGTTTTCGTTTTGAACGCCTCAAAATTTGCTTATAAAATAATCTTTTAAAGATTTTCACTTTTCGTGTAAGCTATTGTAATTATAATATGTTTTACTATACTTTTATAAATATTCATGTAAAAAAGATTACTATCGATGAAGAAAACGTGATTCCTTTTCAAAGTTTAAAATGTATTAAGAATTTAGAATCATAAATACTCTTTCGATATTTTTATACTACGTAAATATATGTAGGCATATTTTTGAAAAAAAGTCCTTCATTTTGAATCCATATTTGTGGTCACCGTACATATAAGGTAATTTGGAGCAATACGAAATCTTCGATAAATCAGTAAATATTAAAGCTAATTTATTCAAAACTGATGCTTGCAACAATTCTTTACCAAGGAATACGTTTATGATAAAATTTTGGAAAATGGGCGTGGAACCGCCCACTTATGATCGCATATATGTATCTCGGTAACCGTTCTACCAATTTGTACCAAACTCGGTATGGTTATTGCACTTGCCACATAAAAGCAAACGATTGAAAATTATTGAAATCGGACTAAAATTGAGGCCGCTTTTCATATAACGGTAAATTTCAGAAATGCTTGAAACTTCAATATTTCGAAATTTAAGGACGCTAATTTACTCAAAATTGCGGAAGCTTTCGAAAAGGTGAAAATCATATATTTAATACCTGCGCCGGGTATTTAATGTTCAGCTCCGCCCGAACTTAGACTTTCTTACTTGTTTTTCTTTAATATTTATTGCTTTGAAGTTCTTCACACGTTAGATAAGTCCCCTTTCAGACACGTCAAGTCTGCTCGTTCGTAGGCGAAGGAGGTGAGAAGAGAGGGGAAAAGTACAGATACCTCCGTACCGTCAATTCGTTTCAAGTTTTCTTGTCTGTTTTGATCTTTTCGTTGCTTCCCATTTAAAGAACCAAGGACTTGAATTCAATTAAAGTTGACGCGTGTGGAAGCAAATAGAAAACACAAAAGAGAATGCGAAAAAATTGCTTTCAAGACTTGACGTTTCTGAAAGAGGACTAAATAAATACTTATTTTGCCACAAATATCGAAATGACATTTACTTGTAAAAAATTACGATACGTCAGTGAACGTATTTCACAATTCCAATATTGCCATGCATACGATCGTTCACGTAAACTATTTTCATACGATTATCGATTCGATCACGGAACACATAATTCGGGCCCTGGTTAGACAGACTTAGAGCCATTTCAACAATATTAGTGAGGACTCTCTGCCCATGTTCACATTCGCAGTCGCAAAACATTCGTATAATTGGATGCGAATGCGAATGTGTAAAATGATGCGAATCATTCGCATAACGAATGTGAATGCAAATATTCGCAACATCTCTGGTATACACATTCATAGGGTATGTTGTCGTTATTAATTTCGCGTATCAACTATTTGTAACTTCTATGTATTCAAAATATGTTCGGCGAGGAGTGAGCATTCGGGGGAAAATTTTGTGCAAAAAGCAAGAAAAAGTATGTTTCGACGAGGAAATATACGTCGAAGCAGCCTTTAAGCAGATTCAGGCGCTGAGTTTTATAATGCAACAAAGACAAATGGTGTCCAAGATGCCTTCAAGATAAAAATGTGGGACAAGTTTTTTTGGTTTTAGTTATTTTTTGGCCTAATAAATACTCGGTGAAGCAAGCCATCTGCCAGTGTGGCACGAAGAACAAAAAATTCATTACCACGGACTCCATAAGTCAAGAATTTTATATGAACGAGTGTTTGCAATAACGTTTGCTGTCGTACATAAAGCAACATAAATGCTCAGTTCTGTTCTGACCCAATTGTGCCATTTCAACCCTCTTGCCATGAACTGGTATGTCAGTAGCGCAGTAAATATTGTACGAAAGGACCACAAGCCACCAAACTGTTACAATTGTGACCCGTTGAAAATTAGTGAAAGAAAATATCTAAAAACGAACACGAAATTAATTGGCAGAGAGCAGCAGATACCGTCACAAAAACGGCTGTCCTTAGCCTAATGGGAGGGCTGAAGATGAAGAGAGGAATGAAGATAATTGAAATAAGTTTGTTTTGTTTAATATAGTAAGCTTAATAAAGATGATAAAACAGAAAACTTTTTTCGTAGGTTGTTTAATATGTTGTTATAATGATTTTCGGCTGACGAAAATTTTTCCACTCTTTAATAGTGATGTACAAACAATTTTCTTTAAAAATACGCATACATTTTAAAAATATTTGTATTAACACATTTTCCAATGGGACTCCGAGAATAATAAATTTATTATAACTTATTTTAGTCTAAGAGCCAGTAACGTTAGGCTTGTTTTTTTTACCCGCATACGTGTCTGCGCTTAAAATTTGTATGGAGCTGTAAGCGACAAACATTATGTGAACTTTTTAGTAGTTATATATAGATAAAATCAAACTTATTTGTTTTTTGAAAAGAAATTTTCGATGCTTGTTTTTTTTACACGTTAAGCGTAGATATGCATGTAAAAAAACACGCCTATTTTCTGGTCGTTATTTAGTTAAATTAAACAGTCCCTGATCGAATAAATTATTCAATAACAAATAAAAAGTAAAAAAAAGACGGTATAAACTATTTGCGCGGTATGAAGTGATATACTAATGTGAAATCAGTACAAGGCTATCAAATAGAGTAGACAGAGTTAATATAAAATCATTTATCCGCGCCGGCAAAAAAACAGTGCAAAAATAAAGCTAAGTGGTGCTCCGCTAAGGAGCTGAGAAAGAGAAAAAAAACCAAAAACAACATACAAGTGTCAAACGCAGCTTTAAAGTGGATTGTTCCACATTAGCTGAAGGCCTAAAAGTATGCAACGTGTGTTTCCCCTTTTAAAAAAGCTGTTACCACCCCACTAAAAGGAAAAAATACCCTAAAGAAAGAAATACCCAAACGGTTCCAAATTTAAGTTGAAATATTCCTATAACACGTACTCCCCCCAAAGGCGAGGACAACAAATCAACAGCAAACAGCAACAGCGAAACCTACATCAGGGTAAGCAGCAAAAAGAGCATGGTATTTCTGGAGGAACCCAATGCCTCCTTAGACCCCAAATGGAAGCACAGGAAAATGTCTCAGCCTCACAACACTCTCTAAGCTCTCCTGCCGCTAGTTCGCAGACACTGGAATGGCAAATCGAAGAACTTAAAAAGGAACTCGCGCATTTGAAATCCTAAAAGCAACAAATAGACGGTCCACCAAACTCTCTGAACTCACCCAAAACCGGTAATATCAGTGAATGGACAAAAGTCCCTCCAACCAAACATCGCCGTAAAAGCCCAGGTACTGGATTAATACTGGCTTAGTAACAATTCAACTACTGAAAATCGGTTTGCGGCCTTAGACACCGATGATCTTAATGAACCACAAGAAAAAATTCCCAAGCCCCCACCAATATTTGTAGACAAGGTAAATAACATATCCCCTCTAATGAGCCTACTAGAAGAAATTGCCCCAAATTCATATGGTTTAAAGCTGGTAAGCTATAAACAGGTCAAAGTTCAGGCATCGTCTCAAGAAGCTTATAAAACTATTATATCCCAATTAGAACAAAAAAAATACTGAGTTCTTTACCTACAAATCAAAGGTAGAAAGGTCTTTCAAAGTAATTCTCAAAAACATAAACCCGTCTGTTGACCAGGAAGAAATTACGGAATTACTAAAAAAGCTTGGTCAATCTGTAACAAATATATGGAATATGAAACACAGAGTTACAAAACAACCACTGCCAATATTCGTTACTGAACTAAAAGTGAGCCCGAACAACAAAGATATTTATCAAGTCAAAACCCTTTTACACTCAAAAATCTTATTCGCATCCCAAGCGCGAAATACCTCAATGCGCTAACTGCCAACAGTTGACCTGCATAAGTGATTCCGGCATCGTATGAGTACGAGTACTAGTAATCTTTTTATGAGTACAGCGATCCTTTTTTGGAATCGTATAATCTCTCAGACGATGCCGATTCTGCCGATACGACATCGTAACATCAAACGATTACTAAAAAGTTAAGCAAAATGCAAGAAGCAAGAAATACATACGTTGGAGACATCGCCATTAATAATGAAATAAATCATTAAATTAATACATTATTTAATTTTTATAACTCATATTTTATAATAGAGAATTGTGTTGAGAACGTTCATAAAATAAATTGCATCCAAGCTTTAACTTTCCAAATATATTCTTTGCAGAACTATTTCAGACGTGTAGGAATTTATAATTTGTTTAAAACTTTTTCATACGTCACTGGAGCCTGTTGCTCCAATCGCGAAATATTTACCTGATTTTATTTTACTTAGCACTTCTGTTTTGCTGTAAAATTTTTCTTTCTAATGCTTACAAGTTTCAATAAATTTTTAAGTTTTGTCGTTTTGGCTCATATTTCAAATCAAACTTCGCTCATCGTAAACGTCTTATATGAAAATGATGATATGAAAAAAATATCCGTTTGCTACCAAGTAAAACGATGCTTTGCCTACGATGTCAAATTTAAATTCATGTACAGTGAAACCCGCTTAAGTACCCCCCGCTTAAGTGCATTTTTGGACACCATGAATTTTTTGATGTATTCTGAAGAAAATCCCTCTCTTAAGTACCTCCCCGCTTATGTACCCAACCCGCCTTAGTACCTCAATTTTTCATGCCCCATTTACAACTTTACTTATAATTTTCCCCTTTTAAGTGCTCTTTTAAAATTCCTTAAAATATTTATGTATTTTGAAATTCAGTAGCAGCGCCACACACCTTCGGTAAAAAAAATTCTAAAAAATCAACGGTAACTCTTAGCCACTTGAAACTTGCACATTATTACACTAAGAATGAATGGGCTAAAAAACTGTATACTCAAAAAACACTTCTGAGAAAAAAGTTAGAAATTAAGATGATTTTTTTTTAAGTGTTCTACAAAATCTTAAGCTTAGGTTTATATGGTATTTGTTAGGGAATAAACTGCATTTTAATTGATTGAAAAATCTTAAAAATTAATAAATAAACATAAGTGACAAACAATATTATTGTGAACTTGGTACAAAATGACATGTCCAACTTTGACTTCAAACAATTTAATTTTTGCAAAAATTATATACCATTGCACTAAATATTTGTTTAATAAAGTTTTTCTTTACACGTTTATGTATTTACATAATGCTACGATTTTGGTTTTAAACTATGTATACTTCATTAAATGTTGTTATGTAAGTTAACAAGAAGATGTAACTACGTCAGTAATTATGTCCGCTTAAGTCCCGCATCGATGCGGGTACGTCAGTAATTATGTCCGCTTAAGTACCCGCATCGATGCGGGACTTAAGCGGGTTCTTTTAAGTACCCAACCCGCCTAAGTACCTTAAAAAGCTGACATTTTTCGTAAGGTACTTAAGCGGGTTTTACTGTATTCGCATCGTTTCTATTCATACTCAGCGATTATTAGCTGGTTATATTTTTACTTACTCGTGCAGGTCTCTAGTATAGACACACGAAAGCCTACTGCAGGAGAAACCCCATATGCATTAAATGCGCTGGAAACCATACATCTTCTGATTATACCCGAAAAACCAGATCTGATGACGCCAAATGCGCCTTATGTCAGGGCAACTATCCAGCAAACTGTAAGGGCTGTTTGGTTTACAAGAATCTCCCAAAAATTAAATACCCTCCATTGAGGAAAAAGGCGTTGTGCTAACGACTACTACTCAAAACTCAGAAGCAGCAACTAACCCAAGTGCCATCGATAGTCAAAGGACCGTAACCCCGTACGCAGCCTCCTATGCCCAAGCTGTCAAAGGCTTTTCAATACCCAAAACCACAGATAACACTGTCCCAAGTTTAATGAATCTTCACCACAGGCCCTAAGCTCGAATGAGATGAGAGAAATTATATCACTCCTGAAACAGATCATGCAGCAAATAACAAATATGAAGAACTTGCTCGTCAGCCTCACGACCAAAACATTTTCACCCTCGATTTCATGAATATTGCTATATGGAACGCAAATGGACTTCCAAAACTCGAAGTGAAAGGATTCCTTAAGACGCATAATATAGGTATACTTCATATCTCTGAGAGCCATTTTACTGATAAAAGTTATTTCGAAGTCCCAAGCTATTATTTTATCACACGTTATATCCAGAAAATAAAGCTCAAACCGGAATCTTAATTAGAAAAAACATTAAGCATTAAGACTCGCACCCCACAGAAGCCCACCCAGACACTCAATCACGGCCGAAGACTATGAAAAAATTTTTTAATCTCTTGGAAATAGATTTTTGATTGGAGGTGACTATAATACTAAACACACCTGTTGGTGCTCTCGTCTTATAACCCGAAAAGGGCGCCAATTACAATTCTCTATAAGGAAACCGACAGAAACAAAAACCCGGATCTATTTGATTTTTTTTGCATCGCAAACGGCATAGCACCTAGTGCAGTATCGTGCAAGTCATGCTTTGAATTGTCGTCAGACCATTCGCCCGCACTTGTTTCACTCGATAAGAATTTCCTGAACAAACCCACACGTGGTCAGCTACACAACCGCAAAACAGATTGGAACACTTTCCGAAGCATAGTTTCTTCTACTCTTGACTTGAAAGTAGCTCTTAAAACTAAGAGGATTTAACTGAAGCAATTGAACACTTTAACAACTGTCTGAAACAAGCTTCTTGGAGCTCGACCCCACCCCTACACAACAAAAATCTTTTCCCAATCTCATAAATAAATACCAAGCTAAAAGAAAAACTACTCTCAAGAAAATGTGGCAGGACACTCGTTATCCACAAGACAAGAAACGGCTAAGTAAACTCACCCAAGAACTTAAGGAGATTTTAAGCAACGAGCGTAGCGCTCAAATTAAACGCTATATGAGCAATCCTGATGCTTCTGAAGTAACCGACTACTCCCTTTAGAAAGCAGCTGGTAAACTAAATAGATCCATCCTCTTAAATAAAAAAAGTATTCACCCAACATATTATTGAGCCATCACTCAATACAAAAGAAACCGCTACAACTACATTGAGTTACCCATATCAAAAGGATCCACCCATTGAAAAGTTCTCTAAATCAGAAATAAAAACAGCCACTGAAAAGCTAAAACCCACAACTTAGTAACTGGCCAACTACAAGGTGGGCCAAATGAAACCTACCAATGTTAAACACGTATAACTTCTGTAATAAGCATATGTTTTTATTAATTTATTTTTATATATTAAATACATTTTATGGAAATTAAGAGGCCCTATATTTGAAAAATTACATCGGATAAATGCCCACCATTTTACTCTACACACACACTGGCTCTTTTTAGCGCATTTTCGATTACACCACGTATTGTTTCTGGTTGCAGGCTCCGTATTTCATTTCGAATATTCTGCTTCCGCTGTCTAACAGTCACTGGCTCATTAACATACACTTTGTCTTGTAAATATCCCCAAAAAAAAGTCGGGCGCAGTTAAATCCGTTGAACGAGGTGGTCAAGGGAAATTTGAATTTTTAGAAATCAAACGTTCGCCGAAAATTTCACATTGTTGATGGTCTCGCGGTAGTGATGCTTGCACAAATTTAAATTTCGTATGGGTGCACCTTAGTATTCAATTTCAACAATGTTGTTCTGGAAATTCCCAATTGGCCGGAACGGCGGCGAGACAGAGGGATCATTTGCAACACTCTGCCGCACAGCTTCCACGTCGTCTTCAGCTCGGTAATTTTGATGAGCACCCCTTCCAGGACATTCGCCCACTGAACCCCGTTCCTCAAAACGGTCGACCAAACTCCTAATCATGAAGGCTGTGGGAGCTGATCTTGAATTAAAATATTGGCGACAATCTTGCTGCGTCGTAACCAGGCAACGGATTTTTATGACCTAAAAACCTATAAAAAAAAGCAAAATAAAATATAGGCTGGAAAAAGCATTAGAAATCACAAAAAAGGCAAAAGAAAGAAAACCGAAAAATAATCAAAAAGTACATTTATTTTAGAAATGTTTATTTTACTAGTGTAGGATGCCGTAATTTATTAATATACGTCCGCTTCATTCAACAAATCTTTTTATTCTGGTTGAAATATAAATTTTCACAATTCAGAAAAACTTATTCGTTAACTTCCATTTTCAACGAGTTACGTACGCACAAGGCACATAAATACAGGTAGAAGCCAAAATGACGTTGCTCTCATGAGAACCAAACCTTTAAACTTCAACTTGATTTTATTTTATTTCCTCTATTTCGTTACCCTTTGAATGTCATATCGTTGTTTTTTTTAATGTTCGTTAATAACAAATTTTAATTAACTCTTGCATTTTTGTAGTGTTGTGCGGTTTATACTTAGTGTATGTGTTAAAAATGCAGCACCCGAAGCGTTGTTTTTTATGTGGTGTTAAATATAAAGCAGATACCACTAATTTTTTTAACGTGCCTCTATGTCCTTCGCGTAAGGAGCGTTGCGAAAGCAGCTGTGGGGCAGAGCTGCATCGAAATTCTTTGCTGTGCGTTAAACATTTTAAAGGAGCAGATTTCACAAATACACCGGGAGGTACAGGAAAGACACGTTTGATGCCAAGTGCTGTTCCTATGACCCTTATGCCAAAAAGTCCCCCCAACAACACTGCAACTCATAAATCAAAAACAGAAAACAACATACAAGTTAACAAATTTTAACTAAAGAAAATAAATAAATAAAAATAAACTTCAAATTTACTTAAAAACGTTAACCAGTGAAATACAATTTTTTATGTTTCCTTACACACGCTCATTTTTATTTTTACTCTCCCGAAAACTTTTACTTTTGTAGGTTTGACGTCAAATTGGCTTCTACCTGTTTTTATTGTACCATGACGTACGCATGCTCCCCTTTTACATACATTCAACAACGAGTCACACAAGTTTACGCCTTCTTGAACATAAGTATTTACATACATGTTACATATTGAATGAAACATACAAATTTGCATAAAAAGTATTTTACAGTATAAATACCATAAATGTAATACTCCTATATTGGCAGTAAGAGCTAGTACCGTCCGAAAACACCACAGTACAGATATATCAATAAACACGTACGAAAGAAAAGGAACTCATACCCCTGCAGTAAAATTTAGAGACAGTCTCTTAAAGCGCTAGTTCCGCCCTACACATTTCAGAACCATCTTTGATCTAGTGCAAAACGGCCGCAGAGAGGGACAGTTAAAACTTTCGGTGTTTAGTTGCGCTCTGTTGAGAAGTAAATGCACAAATTCTCACTTCTCGTACAATACGAAAATAGCTCAGCG
Source organism: Rhagoletis pomonella (assembly GCF_013731165.1). Classification (NCBI taxonomy): domain Eukaryota; kingdom Metazoa; phylum Arthropoda; class Insecta; order Diptera; family Tephritidae; genus Rhagoletis; species Rhagoletis pomonella. Next base: position 5,841 of record NW_023460712.1, on the reverse strand, counting down.
GGAGGACCTCCGACTCTAACATCGTTGGTCACGAGTTCAAATCGCGGTGAAGGCAGTTGTGATTTTCAGATTTAAGAAATTTAAATTAATGAGTGCCGCTTAAAAATTGAAGAGAAAGTGATCAAATTTAATATAAACAAAATAAAAAAAAATAAATAAAAATTTAATAGAATGCAATCTCTAAAAGAACAGAAAAAACGAAAAAATATAAAAAAATCTAATAATTAGAATTTTTTTACATAAAAAACTTATTGTCGCAGATGTGTCCAAAATGGAACCAGAGCAGAACAAGTTCAAAAATTCTGCAGAGGGGGGCAATTTCCACTTCGTAGGACATCGCCATGTAAAAAGAGACAGTTGACAGCATTGCGTTGCGATAGATCGAGAACCAGTACCGCCTCTTAAACGGCTAGTTCTGCACTCAATCACACAATACATTGACAAAAACGGTACTAGACTGTCTCGCAATGATTTCGGAATGCTTCCTCATTGAGAAGTTAGCTTACTGCCAATATAGAAGTATTACATCTATGTATTAATACGCTAACATAAATTTTGTCTCCGTTCGTTTGGCGATTCTACGGAACCGATTTCAAAACCAAGAACACCGTTGGAAAGGCATTTTTCCGTAGATGAACAGAGTTTTTAAGGTTTCACAATTGGTTGAAAATTACGGCCAAAAGCGTCGTTTAAACATTTTCGAATTGTGTATAGATATTGCTGCAACATGTTCAATTTGACATGTTTCGCATGTTGTTTCACTTCACACTTGAAATTAAGCTTTGAAATAAAGATAAATATGAAGATGAAGAAATAAATGATAACGATGAAGTCAAAAAAAAAAGAAGGCAAAAGTGAAGATAAAGACGAAAATGGAGACAATGACAGATATATATGAATTAGGGTAACTGAAAGGGTAAGAAAAAAATTTATAAAGTGAAACTTCTTTAGCGGCAGTTGGTTGGTTGGGAGTAAATTGTCAAATTCAGGGGCGGTTTAGCGGTTTGAGAATAAAAACAAAAACAAAGATGCCTAGAGGTACAGGCAAAAACGAAAATCAAGGTCAACTTAAACACTTTAATGTAAAGGTGACGAGGAATATGCAAAAATAAAGATAAATATGAAGAAACGGAGGAGGATGAAGATCGATATTGTTATCGATATAAAACTCGATATTTTTATCGATATAATAATTGATGTTGTTATCGATAAAATAATCGATATTGTTATCGATACTGTTATTGATTAAATAACCGCTATTGTAACCGACATAGTAATCAATATTGTTATCGATACATTAATGGATATTGTTATCGGTATAATAATCGATTAAATAATTGATTTTGTTATCGATTTAGTAACTGATATTGTTACCGATATGTATAATAATCGAAACTGATGATTGTTATATTTATCGATGAATTAATCGATTTTGCAATCGTTATATTTTTCTATATGTTCATGGATATTGTTATCGGTATTTTTATCGACACAGTTATCGACCGGGTTATCGATATAATAATCGGAACATGGAACGTGATCACATTAAATGACATCACATCACATTATATCACATGATGTGATGAGGCATCATATGATATTACATCACATAATATGATATCACATCACACGATATCACGTGACATAACATCATATAATAAGACAACACATAGGGCATGACATCACATGACTTGACATCACATGATATGACATGGCAGGCATTACATGACGTGGCATCACATGATATGACATCATATGGTATGACATCATATGACATGACATCACAGGATATGACAGCAGATGACATGACATCCTATCACACCACATAATAAACAAAAATTATAGTTTAAAAAACTAAAACCTCCCTATTATAATCTGCCATTCGTACTGTCATCAGGTATGTAACTTGAGAATAGAAATCGCTGCATCTTTGAGGCGCATCAATATTACATAGTTACATCCTGAGCTAATAAAAGGAAGGTAAAAATAACGTCACATCTTATCACGTTATCACACCTCATCAAATCTACGTGAATAGATAAAGAAAAGGATAAAAGCAGAGATATGAAAGATAAAAACAAAGATGAGGACCAAGGTAAATTTACCGATTTCAAAACCAAAAATACCGTTGGAAAGGTAATTTTCGGTAGATGAGGAGTTTTATAGTATCAAAATTGGTTGAAAATCGTCGTTTAAAAATTTCCATAATTGTGTATGGTTGTTTTTGCAACCTGTTCAATATAAGCTGTTTCGCATTTTGTTTTGCTTGGAAATGAAATCAAACTTTGAAATAAAGATAAATATGAAGATGAAAAAACAAGTGGCAACGATGAAGACAAAAAAAGAAGGCAAAAGTGAAGATAAAGGCGAAAATGGAGACAATGAGAAACACATAAGAATTAGGGTAACTGAAGTGAAATTCTCCGATAGGAATTGAAATAAAATCAGCCATAAAAGTTACTGAAATTTATCTAATCATCGAAGTTTATAATTATCGAAATTTACCCATGCTTATTAAGTTATCGCAACGTATCGAATTATTCCAACCGATCAATGCTTACTGAGTTGCCGAAATTTATAGACACAGAAACTTAGTTGTCCAAATTTACGGATAGTTATCGAGCTATAAAAACGTGTGGGATTAACGAAATTTGTCAAGTTAAAGAAATGTATCAGATTATCGATATTTATTGAATTATCATTATTTATAGACTTAACGAAATTTATCGAGGTGTCGTAATGCATGGAGTTCTTTCAACTTACAGAGTTATCGATAATTATTGATCTACTGAAATTGGTTGGTTCATCGAAGCGTTTATGGAATTTTCAAAATATATCGATTTATCGAAATTTCAAGGTTATATAATCGTCTTAACAGAGTGTAACGAGTTACCAAAATGTTTAGATAGTTTTTGAAAAATGTGGAGATATCAAAAGTAAAAATTTATGAAGGTATCCAAAGAATTTTCATTTTTGAGTTATCGAAATTTATCGAGCCGTCGAATTTCACAGTTATCGAAATTGGTCGAGTTAACGAATTTTGTTGAGTTATCGGATTTTAGTGTTTTTGAAATTCATAGAACTTAGTGTTTTTGAAATCCATCGAATTCTTCGAACTGGGGTCAATTCCAAGTCCTGCCGAAGTCCTCCAAAGACCTTCTAAGAAAAAAAAATTAGTTATGTTTTAGTTCCAAAGCAGAAGATGTTCCGGTAAGTTAATTTGTACCATATAAGTTTTGCTACGTGTTAAGTTAGGAAACCTCTCCAAGGCTCCTAAAAACTAGAAAAACTGTCGAATTTAGACAGTAACTGGCACTCTAGTATATGATAAATACATATAAACCAGAGCAAGACAACATTCAACAAAACAATATTTCATCAGACAAGAAACACAAATACATACATATATATAGGGGCAATGTGAATGAGAGTGTGATAACCAACTTTTGTGTTGGATCATTTGAAACACAGATCACTACAAAACATCATGCACAAGTACAAAATAATACAGTACACTACCATACATGCTACACTAGTAAAAAGAGAGAAACTATGAACTAGTTTCATTATATGAAACATTTCTACTTTGAATCTTTGACTATTTTCTCCTTTCGAGTTTTTAACTCACAAAACTTTAATCTCTATAGTTGTAGTAACATTGAACAACAAGATGCATTTTGAAGTTTTCTGACAGCGTTTTCATTCGATTTTCGCGAAGAAAAGCCCTGAATGCAGGGACCGAAAATAATCGTTATCATGAAGGATTTTTATTTAGAAATCATTGTATAATCGTTATTTTATGATTTATATTTTTTCAATCAAAAATAATCGTTATTCTTTGATTTTTATTTTTTCAATAATTTTTAATCGTTATTTTATGATTTTTATTTTTTCGATCATTTTCAATCGTTATTTTATAATTTTTATTTGTTCGGTAATTTTTAATCGTTATTTTGTGATTTATATTTTTTCGATCATCTTTAATCGTTATATTATGATTTTTATTTTTTCGATCATTTTTGATCGTTATACTATGATTTTAATTTTTTCGATCAAAAATAGAAGTTATTCTTAGTTTTTTAATGTGTAAACGGAATGTGCACAGATTTGACTTAAAAAAACAGTTTAACAAGGCATGCATATGAAAACAGTAAAGTCAGAATTGTAATGCTCTCACCCCCTAGGATTGTTCTATATTAGAAAAAGTATACCCCTATTTTTATACCTTTCATGAGCATGAAATGGTATTATAACTTTGGTCCGACGTTTGTAAGTACCGCAATTAGAAGAGATATACCCATTGAAATGGACACTTAAATGATCAGAACGTCGAGCTTCGTCGATTTAGCCATGTCCGTCTGTCTGTCTGTTTGTATGCAATCTAGTCTCTCAGTTTTCGAGATATCCGGATGAAATTTGGTAGGTGGGTGTATTTTTAAAATGCACTAATCATTTGTCGGAACCGGAATAATCTGATTACTGATTCTTCAGATATGAGATTTTTCGCTATAACTCCTTCATTTAAACATTTAGGAACATGAAATTTTGCAATACTTCCGCCCATTTACAACAGAATACTTACAGTGAAAATTACAAAGATCGGTACACTATAATCTATAGCTCCCATACAACTGATTGTTCAGATATAAGATTTTTCGTTATAACTCCTCCATTTATGTAGATAGGAAGATGAAATTTTGCGCTTTTGTCACTCATTATCAAAAGAATACTTACAGTTAAAATGGCGAAGATCGAGTGGCTATAACATATAGCCTCCATATAAGTGATTGTTCAGATATGAGATTTTTTATTATAACTTCTCCATTAATGCAGTTTCATGTCATGTTTCTATTTCACAATATTTTCACTCAACAGAAAATTTACAGTAAAATGAATAAAGATCGGGTCACTATAACATATTTATTGCCTCCATACAACTGATTGTTCAGATATGGGATTTTACTGTGAAACTCCTTTGTGTGGACAGCTAAAGCCGATAAATTTACACAGTCTACTGAGAAAATCGTCAAAATCTATGTTGTTTAAGCTTTATCTCCCATACCACTGATTGTTCAGATACCAGTTTTTGCGAAATATCTCCTTTATGTAGGAAGCTAAACCCATTAAATTGTGTTACCGGTTTACATAACGATCAAACAGCAGTCAAAATCACATAGATTGGTGCTATATAAGGTATATGTTCCATACCTCTGATTGTTTAGATATGATTTTGTATATATGTACATATGTAATATATAAATTTTTTCAAATGCAGTAATCTGTTAAGGTAAAATTTTCAGATGTTCATGAAAGGTATGAAGCCTTCGGCACAGCCGAAGACAGCGCTGCTCTTACTTGTCTAATACTAAGGATTTCTTATTGGTGGCCCCATTGCATTTTTCGGGGTTTATGTTGGTTTTTGGCGGACCTATAAATTGTAGTTGCGATGAAAAAATGGTTAAATAAAGAATTAGGTATTATTACTGGGAATCTCTTGCAGATAAGCAGAGTGTTTTGGTAGAATAATATTGATTTTAAACTATTCTATACCATTTCTACGGAAAGTTGTTTTTTTTCCCATATAAAATACATGAAAAACTTTGGGCGCTTTGAGCGACCTCTAAATATTTTTTGATTTCAAAATAAAACAAGTAGGAGCCGCGCTGTCTTCGGCTACCCCGGAGGCTTCATACCTTTTATGAACATGTGAAAATTTTACTTTAACAGATTACTGCATTTGAAAAAATTTAGATATTACATACCAAAAAAATAACAGAAAACAAATAACTTAAGAACGAGCACACCTAAAAGTTAAACATTCTAAAAATAGAATTATTATCA
>NW_023460711.1:0-33105 GCF_013731165.1 Rhagoletis pomonella | reverse complement strand
ATGATGGATGCATATTAATTTGTAAGCTTTGTTTGGCCTGGAAAGCTCTAACCAAATTGAGTTGTTTCTATTGTACTAAGTATTCGCTTAAGTGATTAACTGGCCAAAAAAAAATGTTAAGTTCGCCACAAAAGTCACTAAAAGTTATGTAGCTTGAAGACCCTTTACAAATATTTTGTTGTCCGATTTTTTTGTCAAAGTTCCATTTTAACGCTTCCAATTGAAATATGACAGCTGTCACAGTGTGACAATTATATATGAGCGATTTTCTTGGAGTAGGTTGTTGTACCCGCAAGCGCAGCTTCTATAGAGAACTGTCAGCATTTTATGGTTATACATATGTATGTATGTAGTTAGTTTGGCGAGGTGAGAATAGTAATTAACTGTCGCTAACTATTTGTCGCTTTCTGCTTCGAGGTGTTGACAAAGCCAAACATTTTTGGAGTTATTCATTTTTGGTTTACATATGAGTGTGGGTAGTACTTAAATATGTATGTATATATATGTACATATGTGTGTAAATTTACGACTATTATAAATGTATGTGGGCCTTAATTAGGATATAATCAATACATCATTCTTGTTTTCAGAGAATTAATCGAGACAATTTTTGTCCTTCAAATTCCATTGTGGGTAGTTTTGGCCTTTATTGAAATAAGTTAGATAAAAATGGAAAGGCTCTCTGAAAGTGTTAAGAACAGCATTTTACTGAGGATCACCGAAGACAACATAGGACCTAAAATTACAAAAATAGCTGTTTCCCCTTCATTTGAGATCCCAAAGAATTACAGAAAATCATTTGATCCCAAATCCATTGACGAAACTCTAAAGTAAAATCTTTAACCTTCAATTCGGCGTTGAGTTTTTTAAAATAACTTTTGTTCTCCATTACATACAAGTAGGAACGGCTCTCATGAATTCCGCAGCTCGATAAAACTATTTAAATGGCCAGGTCCCCTACCTGGATCAGACCTCAACTGGTCAGGTAGATCTATAATGTCTTCTGAATTCCGATTCTAACATATGCTGCAACCGTCTGGTGGAAGAAGACAGAAATAAAGTCAACGCAGACCAAGCTCAGTATGCTACAACGGTTGGCCTGCGTGGACATCAACGACGCGACGAGAACAACACCAACCGCGGCTGTCGAGATGCTTCTTGACCTTCCTCCCCTACACATTGCAATCAAGAAAGAGGCTCATCGAGGTTCTGTTGTTTACAGCGAGGCTCATCTCAGAGGACAATGTAGACAACAAGAAGCTTATACACGCTTCCACGCCCAGGGCTATAGAACAAGAAGATGAGCTGCACATAAGCTTGGTGGAACTGTGCCTTCTGAGATTTAAATTCAAACAAAACTTCAAGGTCTTCTTCCCCGACGGAAAAAACTGGGACCACTAACTACCATTGACCACGGCGTCAGTGCAGGAGTTTATGGCATACAACACATACGGCTCCTTTTCACCAGCCTGGGGCAAAGTAACTCTGTCTTTCGGGTTGAAGTGCACGCCATTAAACTATGTACTAGACATTATTTAGAAAGTGGAGAAACCAAAAAAGCACATCTACATAAACCCAGACAGTTGGGCGGCGCTCCTCGCTCTTAAAGCGCACGAGGTCAGCTCAAAGCTGGTGTGGAGCTGCCTTCAGCTTTTAATACTTATCGCCTACAGGAACCGGGTATATCTCATATGGGTAGCGGAACACAGTGGTGTCATGGGCAATGAAGTAGCAGATATTCTCGCCAGAAAAGGGACTGCACAGAGATTCATAGGGCCAATACCTTTTACTGTTTTCTGTCCTAGAGCTCCGTTAGGCGAATCTACTACACCTGGATGAAGAACGTAAAAGTCTATAAACAAGGAGAACCGAAGAACGCCTTCACCTCAGTAGGCATGAAGTAAGAATTGCTACAAGCTTTCTTACTGGCCATTGTAGGGCGATGAAACACTTGCCAAACATATAAGTGGTTAACACTAATCAGTGCAGGTAACGCGCCACTGTGAAGCCTTCACAAAGATCAGACTTCGCTTCCTAAGATCACCGTACGTAGAACACGACCTAAATAGCATTCCTCGCGAGGTTCCTTAGCAATACGTAGACCAAATATGATCTGTATTCGAATAGAGGTTTGTTGCAATAGACCGTTTCTGTTGCGGTAACTAGGGGACCTGCTCCCTCCTCTAAATCGTATCTAATTTAGTCGAATATATTTGAGTGTACTAAGTGCACCTCACTTACTTTCTACTAAAAACAGGTACCGAAGGAAATACTTAGATGCATTTCTAAGAATTATTTAACCATGCCATGCTTTCTGAATGCACTCCGCATGCAGGCCCGTAATTCCAAGCTCCAACGAAATGAAAAGGCAACAGAAGGAGTGGGATGCTGGACTAAGATTAAGATTAGGATTAAGATTAAGATAAGAATAAATTTAAGATTAAAATCAAGATTAAAAAACCTAAGATTATGATTAATATTTGAATTAAGATTAAGATTAATATTTGGATTAATATTAAGATTACAACCAAGATTAATATTTAGATAAGATTAAGACTAAGATTAAAATTAAGATTGAAATAAAGATTAAAATTTAGATTATGATTTGGATTAAGATTAAGATTAAGATTAAAACTAAAACTAAAATTTGGATTAATATTTGAATTATGTTTAAGATTAATATTTGGATTAAGATTAAGACTAAGGTTAAGATTAAAATTAAAATTAAGAGAAAGATTAAAACTAAGATTAAGATGAAAACTAAGATTAAGATAAGAATTAAAATTAAGATTAAGATTAAAATTTAGATAGGGTTGAGATTAAAATTAAAATTAAAACTAAGATAGACATTCAGAAGTATCGCATACCTATAAAATGGTGAGTCACACGAGTGATATAAAGAAATTTAACTTCAGCAACGCGTGGGAATTTTTAATATAGATTTTTATTATAAGAAATTGCGTTTCATATTTGGCTTCCAGTCCGGAGAAGCAGTGTCGAAAGCACCATTGTATAATTCCGTTCTGCTTTTAGGGAAATTATTTTCAGCCCCTGACCACGTTTTATTCTGCTTAAATATTTTTAAAGTGACAAATTTCTTCGTTAATTATAGACCGTTGTCTCTCAAAGGCATCTTAAGTAGAAATCAAAAAGAAACTAGTAACTATTCTATTTTATACTCGTAAATACATAAATACATACATATATCATAGCGATAATATCATTCATCTCTTGTCAACAAAGACATGAAAAAATATGAAGAAGAAACAGACAGATAGCTAGTAAAAAGGCAGATGACCGCACAGCGCACAGTGGGGCAAAAAAGGGTGCTGTGGACAAAACAATTTTGATAGCCCAAATATGAATCGATTTTAAGTTTCTTTTTTCCTAATAAAAGATTATTAAATTTCGCGTCGATCTATCCGGGGCGATTCTTTAAAAAAGGTCTACTTTTTATTTATTTATGTTGAAAATGAAAGAAAAAACATTTCTACGTTTGAATGCTTCGAAATTGCCACGAATAGATCGACGCGAAGTTTAATTATATCTTATTTAAAAAAAAGAAACTTGAAATCGGTTTAAATTTGGGCTTTCAAAATTGATTTGTCCACATCAACCTCTTTTGCCCCACTGTGCAGCGTCAGCTAGGCTTTCGAGAGCATAAACCATAAAATACGATGGTGCATATGTTGATTGTGTTCATACTTATGTTCATGTTTAAGTATGTGTTATGCATTGAAACATTACACAATACAAGTAATTTTATGGGAACTTTACTGCCAAGTGTGTGTGACAAAAATGCGCACAATATTTAATTGCTAGACCACCCGAAAATTTTTCCAGTGAAACTGATATCATAAAAAATAAATCGTAGAAAATGATGCAACAAGAAAACAAAGTATGCTGGACAATGATGACACCAGCAAATTAAGCGGTACAATTAGAAATAATACAAGAACACTTAATTATGGTCGACGAGATGAGAGAAGAGCGGCAGCAATAAATGGCAAGCTATAATGAATAAAATGATGATAGGCTGCACGAAGAAAGAGAGTGCACACTAATATAGAAATACATAGAATGCTATATAAATATATATGTATTATGAACTAAGTATTTAGTAAGAGATTTTGTGAGCAAAAGGTGTGAGAAATTTTAAGACAAATTCCACAGCCAGCAGAGTTAATCTTTGATAGGATTTTTTTTTAACATCGATCTTATAAAATTCAAGCTCTAAAAGGGAAAATGCAGAAACTTAAATGCAAAGTCTCCTGCACAGTACTTCTTTCATCAATGTGCTTACATATAATATCAGCTCGCATGCCTGCCCATTTGAATTAAGTTCCAGCAGTTTGGGGCTCTTCTGCCAAATACATATTACTTAGAAAAGCACATAATTGCTGCAGCCACACCAATCACCACACAATGACCCAAATTCGCTATGAAATTTATAGCCACTTGAATGCGTCTTTCTTTGTTTTTAGTTGCTCCATTTCTTACATTTCTAGTGGACTTTTGTGCACTGCCACCCTACATGTACGTTATTCACAGCAGCAACTTTTGCTTTGGCAATGCTCTTGGAATGAAATTAATACATTGTAATTTTTTAATGGTCCACAGACGAGTTATTTTGATAGTCAAAATTCCAGTGTAGGGTCTACCCATTAAAGCGAGCCAACAACATACGTAAGCTGTTGACAAAGTGCTGGCTGACCATATGACAGATGAACGCTTATGTTGAAGTATTTGTCTGCGCAAATATGTTAACATTTGCCTAAATATACCCCGCAGTAAATGTGGAAATCACCAGAGTCTTTAAAATCTAGGCTGCTGGCGTTACAAGCCTATTCTGTCACGTCTGGCCTAGCCCGAATTTTCTTCTTCTGGCTTCTTTAAGTATGTAAGTCAATAGAATCAAAATGAGATGACTTGGAATGGTTTAGCACTGAACACTGCGAAATTTGAAGTCTTAGTGTTGGAAGGCTCAAAATAGAGTGCCTTATCAAGACTACTCGATATTTTTGCATATAAGACGACTAGAAGATGGTCGCTATGGGATGGGATTTCAGACTAGAATAGTCGCATCACACCAGGGGCAAGTAAGTGATAGTAAGTAAGTCATAATTATCATCGGCATAAATTTCATGGAAATAAATAGTTTCTTGTCTTCTTACATCATAGATCCAATCAACTGTTGCTTGTCATGAGAGTTTGGGATTGGAAGACTTTGAGGATTTGGAAGCAAAAACTATAGCAATACCAGCCTGGAAGTTCAATACCACAGTGGAAATAGTAACATAGTCAATAACTCCGTAGACTTAAAGGCAGTCGTCTGTATGTCTGAGAAGAATGTTCACACTTAAAAGTATTTTTGGGTGAGAAAATCAATCACATGAAAAGTGGGTTGTCTCACGTATCTGGTGCGCAAAATTACTCGCCAAATAAAACAGATTCGGTTGGATGTAGGTACTCGTATTTGGCGGCAAAATATTTGAACAACATTGCAAAGATATTATATTGGTAAGCTGAGCAATACCGGCCAACAGATTTAAAAGAGCGATAGAGAAGTTGTCTGGGTTTAGAGATTGGTTGATATCTGAGCGAGGAACGAAGGCAGATTGGCTAAGTAGTGGTGGCCCATTTACCATTTATTAATTTGGGAAGACCTTTTCTCCTTTTTAGGGGGAATTTAATTAGCATAAAGCTGCTGTGGTCAGACTGCCAAAACCAAGTAGGCCTATTAAGGCAAATTTCAGTTCCCCACGTTACGACATCCACATGCTTTTAAGGCATTTGGACTACTACTACTAGGCAAATTTCATCGCATGAGTCCATTTTTCGAATCTTATAGTGTGACTCTAGACGGAGTTGAGTTTTACTGGCGTGCATTCTGTGTCATTTCCTTAATGGGAGTAACTGACTAATAGTCGAAGCCGTGTAATTTAGGGTATCGTTTCGTTTCTATTATTTTAAATTTCTTTACTGCAAAACTCTAAACTTAGTAGAGAGTTTCCAGTTATTTTCCCATGCTTTGTTGATTGGACACGCTCAAGCCGGATCTGTGGAGGTAACGATCTGATTACCTTCCAGCTGGTTTTACTACCCTTAAGGTGATCACTTCTAATGTCTTGAGGGACCTCACGGAGCAATCGAAGGCGAGTAGGAATCTGAGAATTTTTTACATTTAGTCATATAACAGGTAATTCGTAGGCCACCTAGAAAGAGTTCTTCGCCGTTGGAGAAATGTGCACCAGAAATAAATGGTTGCTGCTCAGACACCAGCAATGTAACTTTTACGCCCACCCATTTACATAAGTGAGAACAAGATTCCCAAGCTAGCCTTGAACCTGAATTCCAAACGGTTTGCGGGAAAACAGTTACCTTCCTTATAGATGTCGCTCTAATCAGCATCCAATTGACTGATTCCGTAATGGAAGTTACCTATGCCGGTAAAATAAAGTCCAACAGCGTAAGAGTCTCCAAATTCTGAACTACTTAAGCGCATGGTATCTCTAGCTCTGACTCGAGGCCTTGCTGCCAAGTGATAATGTTAGTGGTGCTACGTGCAACATTGATTTCAATAATGGCCTACCCTGTACCCGCTCCAGCGTTCTAGCTAGTGAAGTTTGTTTGGTTACATTCTACCAGGTCTGGATTCCTGTAAATTTCTTTAACAGAGAGGGTTTCTATATTTCATACATTGCTAGGGTCCAGTAAATTATGAACAGTATATTCCAGTTTTGAACCACTGTGCGCTGATGTCTCATATACTCTTTCCTCAATGTTAGGATTCTACGGCATCGGTCTGTCTGGAATCTAGGCCAAGTACTTGACTCTAGTGGAAAACGCCATTCGAAAGGTTCAAAATATTTTAGCGGATAAGTAGTCGTTTAGGGTATCCTACACTCTCCAGTGAACCATACGGTTTGCGTCTTTCAAGGCTTTATAGCGAGTCGGTTAATCGCAGACCAATTAGCCTTGCTTCAGATTATAAAGACTGATCAGAAGTTCACACTTTACTAAAAGCACAATGCTGTCCACATATAAAATCAGCCTATCTTTTCCAGCTTCTCTAGCCCAATGTAAATCAATTGCTGACTACTTCACGCTTTAATCTCCTGAAAATGCTTCCAAATCAATCAAAAAATTAGTGACTTCTAACTAGTGCTTTTAGGAGACTGCCTTTCTAGTTGCATTGCAGCATTGACACAGAATGTCATCTCACTGCATTTCGTGCAGCTCATTATAATTTAAGAGGCAATGGTGTCGGAATAAAAAAAAAATTAATGTTTTCATTATCATTTGTTTCAAATATTTATTAATGTGTTGGAATTCACATAAATTGTGTGGCTAATACCGATTCCAGCGATAAACTACTCAACTTCAACCCCATGACTAAGTGTTAGATGAAAAGCTATAGACACAAACGTTCAGGCAAGTCTGTGAGCACTTATGTTTAAATTTATATATATCTGTCCCCTTTCGCTGCTTAATTCTGCTTACTATAGTAGCATGCTTCAGCTTAACCATTTAGACATTCATATACAGCTTTATTTCCGAAAATAATCACGGCCTTTCGACAAACAATAATGATGTCGGCAATTTTTTTTCTTGCCGCGTCGCCACAATCACTTCGACATGATTTTCCTTCGTATTTTTTTTTGTCTTAATTTTACTTTCGTTAATCTGAAAGTTTCTAACAAAACTTTATTATTTCTGTAGCTGATGGGCCATATAAAATTAAGTTAATAAATAAAACAGTCAGCTTATCTTCACTCCTGCCACTGCTGCTGGGCCAAAGAGTGCTGGAATTTTTGGTGCCGTCATTCCGAATTGCTCTAACTAATACAGTGCCTATTCATCGTTTTCCATAAGTATGCTATATAAGTACATATTTATGCATGTATGTGTGTATTCACATTACTGTAAGTGTTTTTCCGGCACTCAGATGTAAATAATTATGATAAGTATTTTTTCGTTGTCACTTTTTAATTTCGTTAAGTGCCACAAAAGTGCCAGTAGTAGCTGAATAACTAATGATTTTGTCATTCCTCCACATGGATTCAGGAAATTATTTTAATTTCTTATTTTATTGCGCTTACTCTTGTGTGAAACTATTAATATTATGTGATAAGTTTTTATGGTTTTGCAAAAAGAAAACAAAAATAATGAAAAAATTGTTGACTGGTAATATGAAATTTAAAAAGAAAGCAAAGATAGGATGAAGTAAACTAAACGAAAGATATTGAGAAATCACTTAAAAATATAAATATAACGTGCTTTGTTCAATTAATAATCGATGTGTTAGCTTTCTAAAGCAGACTGCAGAGATATTACTGGATTGCTTACAGGTGCAGGAAGTTTCGTGAGTGGAAGACCAGGAAAACCATGGAGAATCTTCTCTGCCGATGTCCTGAAGTGTCAAAAACACGACCAAAATACTTGGGCCTACCAGTTTGAGATGTTAGAGGACATCACAAAGTACAGCTTAAATTTCAACTTAGATTCACAAAAACCGTTGACATCCTTCGTGGTGTCTACTTTAACGCGAAAAAACGAGCTCCATCTGGCAACGCTAAGGACCTACCGGTCTTTGTACAGCTCAACGCCAGCCAGGTTAACCTAACATAAATTATCTTTCTGAAGACTCCATTGACTTTCGAAAGTAAATTAGGAAATAAAAATAAAACCGGCAGATTGATGTCCCCTAGAAGACGCCGAGTGGATCACTGCGATCCAAGATATCCAATGGATAAGGTAAGGAAAGTTCGACGTGAGGCCTTGCGACGTTTATTAGAATTGCCATAGAATGGAGCACAAATTCGGTTTTCGATTTGTGGCGGGAGAGAAACTTCAGTGTTTTGTATTGTCATTAAGCCCGGTGTGCGAGCATCTCGGCAAAACCCGCTTCCCCCCAAAGATCTCTTTTATGAGAGCTTAGAGTGCACCTACAAGCACTATATCTTCGATTATGTTGTTATAGACGGAAGACCCGCTAGCTCTGCGAACCGAAAAATGTACGACTAAAATCACAAGAATGGTTCGACGTCGAAAAGCTGCTGCACAAGTGACAGGCTGCTTCTTCCCCCCTCGGCTCGCATACAGCGTTGCCTCTATTCTTAAATTTAAGCAAAATTAATGCGTTTTTCTGTTTGTTTATTAATAGTCAGAAGAATTCGTAACTTAATTAATTTTATTTTAGGAAGACTGTCATGCAGATCCCGTAGAATTTTCTGGGATATCTCGCTCTGCGCAACTGTCGATCCTCTGTTTTTGCCACATTGGCAAACCTCCGAGTTCATTTCTGCCACGAAAACGATTCTTATAAAAACCATTTGCCGTTCGGAGGCAATATGAAACTTTAGGTCTAGTCATTTGCGTGACGAAACTTTCTTATTTTGCTTCTAAGAAAGCTCACAACTCTGCCCGCATACCAGTTCGGCTAGAGCACTCTTAAACTAACAGATAAATCCCAGCAGTTGGTCTACATTTTCTGCTCATTATGCCCCTAAATCTTTTTCGGAAAGCTAAACTAATGGGTCGGCCGCTGTGGTGTAGTGGTAAGCAGTGCGCGCTTCCACTCCGCAACGCCTGGGTTCAAACCCTGGTCAAAGCAACATCGCAAAAAATATAGGGTTTTTCTTAACAGCGGTCGTCCCTCGGCAGGCAATGGCAAACCTCCGAGTGTATTTCTGCCATGAAAAACAGCTTCTCATAAAAATACAATCGCCGTTCGGAGTCGGCGTAAATCTGTAGGTCCCTCTGCTTTGTGTGACAACATCAAGGCGCACGCCACAAATCGGAGGAGAAGCTCGGCCAAACACTAACATATGTGTAAGCGCCAATCTATTATTATTATTAAACTAATGGGAGACCCGTTGGGTTTGTCCATATAGACAGATATATTAGCTGAGTGGGATTTAGGGGGCATGCTAATAGATGCCTCGAGTCGTTGGGTATCTTTCCGCATGCCGGGCTCAGGTTCGCGTTCAACCTGCTGCAGTAGCCAGAACGAATTTGGGCTATTGTGGTTCTAGTTACCCGATGCAAATGAAGCTCTGCCTCATCGACGACAGGTGGTTGTGCTCCCAAAATGGTATTCACAGGTCGACAGTCAGTGCAGGTCAATACTGACTCCCTGTGAATTCCGTTTATGGTCCGTCGGTATGCTGTCGGGTCCAGAAGTTGCTCTATGAATTTCTGGACTTTGTCCGTCAGTTCGTATAGATGCCTTCTGACGTGCCTTGGCAAGGACCTCGCCGCAAGCAGGTGTCTGTTTGGATACCCACGTCGGTGACACCCTACTAAGAATTGCATGCAGATAATTGTGTTATGCTCCCTGATGTGGAGCATTTGAGCCTCGTCGTATATGTGGTGTTGTGGAGACACGAGAAGGCATCCGGTCGCTGTCAGGAGTGCTGTGCTTTCACAGGTCTGTGGCTTCGTCCACTGCCTCCTACTAGTCCCCGGCGACTACACAGGTGCTGCGTAGTTTAGAACCGGACGACCAATTGCCTTGTACGGGGCCAGCAGCGTTTCTTTGTCATTGATCGAGGTGCGAATTGAGGACTTTGTTGCGGCTCTATACTCTATTGGCAGTTGCGGTTAAACACGCTGAGAAGGAGAGCAGACTATCAAAGGTAACACCGAGAATTTTCGGGTTATTCACGTTCGGAATTTATGCGTCATATGACTTGGTTCCACATATCGCACATAAGTCGCTCAAACTCCCCAGATAGCGCAAGAGTCGGGGTTGAGTATAATGGTGCAACAGTAACTGCATACCCAAAAGAAAGGCGTGTTAAGGAGATGAAAGACTTTCTGGACAAACGAAAACGGGAGATGATTGGGAAGAAAATAATTTAAGGGTCTTCTGAAATCTGAGGCATTTGCTACTAGCATACAAATTTTTGAATTTAACAACAAACATTATATTATCAAATTTGGTAAACGCGTTGCTTTGGTTTCACCGGGATATGAGCAGAATTATTTAAAATAAACCCCTCCGGCTCTTATGTGAAATGCGTAAGAAGCGAATCGCACATGAACCAGCTTAGACTACATTCCTCGTATTTTTTCTCTTTCAGGGTGAGAAATCAACTCCATTTGCAGGCACATGCTGTTAAGCTTTGTTATTTCTGAAAGAATTTAATATTGCAGTCATTCTCTGAAGCTCTAAGCCTGTAAAAAACTTCATAAAAATATTGTAATTACATATGTACATACTATATAAACGTTTTCTGACTAAATAAATCACAGCCAAAAATAACCAAACAGTGCAATTAAGTAATTTTCAAAGTATAGTTGAGCACCAGAAACTGCAGCTTAAATGGTCTAAGTATGAGTATGTACATAATACCAGAAAAAAAGTGAAACTTTAATATTTCAAACGATCGCACGCACTTCTAAGAAACCGCAAAACGCACCACAAAATAACAGATAGAAGAAAAAGTCGTTTGAAAATATGGACCGCCATGCAGCATTGAGCTCAAAGCCAGACGAACAAGAAATGCTCCAAAAAAAAAAAAAACGGGAGATGGTATATTCGAAAAATATTTAACCAGACCCGCAGTGTTTGGGGATGAGCCAAGCAAAAGTGGAGGGAAAACGACTACTGTTGCATGCATTTGATGCGCCACTTAGCGACGCTGCCACTGCAACATAATTTACTTAAATGTTTAACGCGCACAAAGACACACATACACAAAGGCATAGCCTTATACCAAAATATGTATAAGTTTTTTCAGAGGTCTGCTTGCGTGTTCTGCGCTGGGTGTGTGAAAAAAGCGAAGTCCTCTACACACAAGCACTCATATATTTAACAAATAAATATGTACTACACAATAAATTGCAGCCTAAACATTTCAAATCATTATCAAATTAAAGCAATTTAAAGATTTTTAACTTAATTGGCATGTTTGGAACGCTTATACGCCGTTGGTACCCGCACTGGTAGCCAGACAGCGAGCCAGCCAGTAAGGCAGCGGTACTTAGGTGAGCAGAGAGTGAGGAAAAAATGATATTTTTTTAAGAAATTATACGCGGTATCAGCTCGTATTTGTTGCCATCCACATGCCTCTATATGTTTCCTGTCACAATTGCTTGATATATGGTTGAAGATGATGTATGGAGTTGGAATATTTATTGCTGCGCATATTGTGTTTTTTTTTTTTTTGTTAGAATATAAAGTTTGGCGCAATTTTTTTGAGTTAATTTTGGTAATGAAACGTTTAAGTTAATAAATATGTTTTTAACCCTGCATTTGTTTTTTTCATATATAGTACAATATAATATAGCATGTATGTATATATGTATACGAGGTCACTCTGAGAGATTGCAATCAGGTTAAAACTAAATGCCAGATTCTTTTCACATTTACATCAGTGGTGCTTCATTCTGATTGAACAAACTGAACTTAAGCCACAAAAGGTCAAGGATTGGCGTTGTGGTTTGATTATTGTCAAGGCGAATGCAAGACGAATCAGAAATTCAGTTCCATTAAACTAGAATGGCATGTTGGTTGGAAACATTGGAATCCTCTAAATGGAAACTTTCTCAACTTTGAATTTCTTTTTGAGTATGTTCACATGAATCATATTGTCCATCAGTTTTCTCACCACCAGTTATCAGTGAATTGAAGTAGTATGAGTTGTGGTGGGTTGAGGTTAAGTGAGCTGAGGTGAGTTAAAATGAGTTGAGAAGACTTAAGGTGATTTGAAGTCAAACAAGTTAAGGTGTTTTGAGATGAGATGAGGAGAGTTGATGTTTTGCAAGTTAAGGTGTGTGAGGTGAGTTTAGACGAGATGAGTTGAGACCATCAGAGTGAAGTGAGTTTAACCCCTTTATTCTAACAGAGTCACAAAACTTAGCTCATCACTGTTGTGATTTCAAGTGCGCCGAGAAATGTGTCACAAAAAATTCGATTTTGGGTGCTAGAAAAATACACAAAAATTTAAACAATTTAATTGAAGCGGCATATGTTTTGAGCGGCAAGCTTTGAGGCGCGGTAGAAATCACAGCAGTGATGAGCTAAAGTTTGTGACTTTGTTAGAATACGGCTGTAAGTGTTAATTTTTATGATTTATTTTGGAACGAATTTCCGTCATCCCTTGTCAAGTTTGGTTTGCAGACAAACCGGTTTCGGCATTGTGCCATCTTCAGTGTCATTTTTCGAAACCAAACTTGACAAGGGATGGCGGAAATTCGTTCCAAAATAAATCATCTTACCACCCTGTCGTTAATTTTTATCTTTGCCTTTATCCTTTCTCCATCTAAATATATATTCAATATGAATAGTATGTTTTTACACAAATGGAGTGGCCGCCTTCGAAACCAGGTCCTGCGCGTTGGTAGTACGCACCTCCAGCTACTCAGCCACAGCGGTAAGGATTAGTCAGACAATAATTCTGATAGTAATGCCCTCTAAAAATTCCCGGTTGGTGTTTGGACTTGATGAAAACTGCACCCTCTCTTATGCCACAGAACAGCTCTGAACCGAATAAAGGGGTAGGGAACTTTTTTTTGCAAGTTTATCGGCAAACTCATTTCCTTCAATATTAATGTATCCCAGAAACCAAATAAGCCAAACTCGATCGACCAGATAAAGAGTGCTCGGCTTCTTAGAGCATTTTATCACCAGTTTTGATTTTACGTGATGAGATCTTAGGGCCTTAGTAAACACCTGGCTATCGATCAACAACAAGTGCCCACTTGGTTATTTTTCTCTGGAGCTATGTATACTTTGTGTTGCCAAAACAAATATTAATTTATTTTCATAAATATCGGCAAGCTCTGAAGGCCCGGAACATTACTGTAAGAGCTCACTTGGTTCATTGGAGTTTAGTGGTTTTACAAAAAGACTATGCCATCTTTTGTGGATTGGCGCATTACAGGTCAGGTTTATGTTCTATATTTACTAGATATTATCGCGTTATCCTAGATTTTAATAGCAAAAGTCTCCAATGCGTATAAGGCCAATCATTTTTCCAAGAGTTCCGTCGCCATTCCAAGATAACTTTCAGTTAAAGTGCTAAATCTATTTGCAACTCTTCTTTTATTCGCGCCTTCACATTTCATCACCTCATTCGCCGGGCGGACGACATCAAAGCATAGCAACATCGCTCATCCATTTCATGCCCGGCGAATTCATCAGCGTCTGAGTAGAGCAGCGGCAGCTGTTGACGGCGACAAAGCCGGCTAGCAGCTTAATTAATTTAGTTGAGGACAGACGAGTTTTTTTTTGTTTTTAGCCTTTCAGTTGTTGTTTTCTTTCACATGCATATGCCACATGAATTTACAATTAGTCCAGTACGAAAAAAAAATCACTACGAAAACGACACCAACAAAAAAAAACCAACGTAAAGCCAAAAGCGACTTAACACATTAGTTTGCCACATGAGTTGTGCCGCCAAAGGAAGAATTGAATTGAAATGAAATACCAGAGACAAGTGAAACAGTTTGCCACAACGGACACAAAGGTGGCTGGTTGAAGGATCTGCAGACGGTGGGGGTGAGGGTGATGTTGCTGGCAAGCAGCGTAGTAATGGCTATGCAAAACTGCCTAGTCGGCGTTGGAAGAGAGAAAAGTCGCGAATAATTCATAATGTCAAAAACGTGCGAGTGTTAAGAAGTAGCAGCAGCAACAACAGTACCTACTGCGAAATGGTCCATTTCATACGACCAGCTGGATTGCCGGGAGCTCGCGAGCTAAAGCAACAAACAGCAGTGACAGCAGCAGGAG
This sequence comes from Rhagoletis pomonella, assembly GCF_013731165.1. NCBI lineage: Eukaryota > Metazoa > Arthropoda > Insecta > Diptera > Tephritidae > Rhagoletis > Rhagoletis pomonella. The sequence goes on along the minus strand of NW_023460711.1, from coordinate 18,365 downwards.
AGCGACATTGGCAATCTAATGTGTGTTGTCTGGCTAGACGTCAATGACTAGAACATCATCACGTTGCAAGTGCATGTGTGTATTGCATTACACAGCTAGATTGAGCGCGAACGCGTTGAGCGCAATGTAAAGTAGACCGACCACAAGCTGCAAGGCCCGGCACCAGGCTGCAGGCGCGACAGCTGCTGAAATGTGACTGGAGCTAAATTGCAGAGGAAGCATGCGGGCGTTGCCGGCATCAGCATTCTCATCACAACTGTACAAAGTAGCAAAGAGCGCAGATTGCTTGACTATTCGCTTCACACCTTTCACTTCATATACTCATATGCACAATTGTAGGCCGCCGCGTGTTTTGCCCTTCTTGCCACATTCATATTTTGCGCGACTTGGCGACATACTCCATACTCCATCATCTATATGTCCATATCGCGCTGTTTGCAGGTAATTCACACTTGGCGGTAGCCCCAGTACAGCAGTCGACTAATTTCTATGGAAGCCATTCCAAGTTCAATGCTTCTATAAAATGTCGTTTGGAAAAGATTTTTGGCTGTGTGTGTCACTTACACGGTGCTAAAACAAGCGATTTGTAATTAGTATGTTAAAGTTATGATTTATGTATGCAGGTATACGATATATCACATTTTCATAACATCGCCATTTCCTCCCTGTGTCTATAATTGGATATTAATGAAGCGATAAAAATTGTTTTTAACTCACAACTCCATATGAGCAAAAGATGGTGTATTAATATTACAAAAGGAAAAAGAAGACAAAGTGTTAGACTTTCGTAAGTGTAATTAGAATAACAAAAAAGCTCTGACCGAACTCTCCGTCTAGGAAATACGCTAATATCTCCTAGCTGGAATCTTGAACTCGGTTTAAGCATCAGATAATGCAGATAATGAGGATCCGATAGAGGTCTAGCAAAGTCCCCTGGTCCGAAATTGTGATGGAAGTGTATTCTTGCGGAGTATCCTTGAGCAGAAAGATGGACAAAAAATCCCCATATAAATAACGAACCGTTGGTGACAAGGCGACCTGACTCCGCTCCTTATAAAAACATCAGTTTGGGAATTAGAACTGTCTTGCGCAAAAGGAAAACTTAATGAGCTTCATGTCATCCGCTCTGCACATAATCCTGGGCACCTTGCAGGCTTGCGTTCTGTTCTACGCCTTCTGCGCCTTTGGGACCATGTACAGGTCAAGTTCCCGTTTAATCGCTTGGAGGCAAATGGGCACCTTCTCTATGAGCACGGTTTCTGACAGAGCACCCTCCCTGGCAAGCCTGTCGGCTTCCTCGTTACCCGCGATGCATGTGTGCTGAAATGCTGTGAGATAACTAGTAGCGCCTTTATCACAGCCTGACTGTCTATATAGTGATTCACATGATTATTTGCTGGAATGCCATTCAGTAGATCCGCCTCTCTTCTTATGGCCATTACGTCCGCCTACAAAATGCTACAGTAGTTTGGCAGATTATAGGATATGTTCAGGCCGAGCTCCGAGCTACGCGCATGCGGCTGTGGCCTCAACGACCTTCTCCATCTACGATTCTACCGAGCTTGCACTTTCCATGCCCTAACACCAACATTTGACCTCTATAACGGCTTCGAAGTTCGTTCCAAAGTACAGATCCGGAATCGCATAGTCAATCCGTCCAAGTAAAGTTGACGTTATACTACTGTATCCGAAAGGACTATCGACAAACTGACGCGTAGCATAAAGCCTGGCAGCCGTTTTTAACTATATATTTTTGCGGATAGGTTCGTCGGCAAGAGATGCAAGAAGGTGTATAATGCTACCATGGGTGTAGTCCTAAGTGCCCCTGTTATGCCGAACATTGAGGCGCCACAACGACTTGCTATCGATTATTATTTCGAGGTACATGGCGCTTTGCTTCACTTGGAGGATCATCCCATCCGGATTTTACTTGGACGAATTCGGAACCTTGTATTTCCTGGTGAATAATTCCAGATCTGTATTTTCTGCATTGATACTAAGCTCCACTTCGATTGCCCAAAGATATATCACCCGTAGTGCTTGGCTCATAAGAGGGCTGAGTACGGATAGACACATTCCGATTACTATGACAGATATATCATCCGCATATGCAGTCAGTGTCGACGTACCGCTGTTAACCGATTCTAACTTCTGCAGCTCAACACACGGCTTATGCAGTTCTAAATTACAGGATGAACCCCTATCGTCATCATTCCGTTCAAAATGGCTTGCGTTGAATGGCCCGTTATGTCCAGGAAGACCCGTCCCCCACAAGAATTCCCCGCTATGCAGATCTGCTTCTATAAGCCTAACAACATCGTCTAGGGCGGCATCTACCGATTCCCCCAAGACATTAGAAGGTAGTTCAGCCTTAAATAACCTTCAAATTTGTTGCACAGCCAACCCCTGGTGTTCTGACCTTCCTGATGCAGCATCGCAGGAAATATGCCGTCCAGATCCGGAAACTTATACTGCCAAAATGAGCTCAAGGCCCAGCCCATTGTAGACGGCGTTACTTGTTCCCTTGCAAGACTATCCTCTTCTGCGATAGATACTGCAGCGTCGGGTAGACCACCCAGATTCACGACCGCAGGGAAGTGGGTTTGTAATAAGAAATCGATATATTCCTCGCCACTTGGAGGCCACTCGCCATCATCCTTTTTAATGACCTTCCTTAGCCTTGTTGTCTTACTGGAGCATTCGATTCGGCTACAGAATTTCCGCCATGAGCTTATTTTTTCACTACGTATGGATTTCTCTTAGATTTTTAGAAGATCCCTGTACTCATCCTAACACTCGTTAGAGTCAGCACACTTGGCATATGGGGAGGGAAATATGGGGAGCCGCAGCCATACCGCAAGTAGAAGCCCCTCGTACTAGTAATGGCCAGTTTGTAATTCCGATAGTTGAACCGCAAAGGACTTAAGAGCACGGGTTTATTAGTGGAATTAGACAATACCAAGAGACGAAAAAAAAATTATTTGAGCCAGAAGAAAAGCATAGAGAGCTGCCATCTTACCTGTGAAGAAGAAGAAAAGTCCACTTCTACATTTTGTGGTCTAAGAGCAATAAAACGGCAACATGTTCCTGTTGATAAGTTGCATAATTATTTACTACTCTCACCCCGTCCCACTAGGATGGCAAAACGCTACCGAGGTAGGAAAAGGTAAAGATATCCTCCATTGCATGGACCAGGAAAGTGCCTGCAAAAACTCATCTATGCGAAGGGCCCCAGAAAAAGGTTTGACAGATATGCTTGCCAGGATCGCAGACAACAAGCCTCGGGGGCCGGGCAGAATACCAAAGCCATTGAGATATCTACATTGCCCAACTCTTCGATGCATGATTCCTGGAATGAGTTTGCCTTCCCTGAAGGAAAAAAATATTTCTGTTCTTCTTACTTTTAAGGCAAAACCTCTTATCCACCACCTGCTAATGAATCTCCGTCAGTTGTTCTCTAACTCTTAAGATTAACGAATCTATTTGTATACTTGACAGATTTGGAAATATTTCCCGAGGCATCATGTGCGATCAGCTGGAAAAATGTTTCGAGAGGCAAAGTGGCCTTCTGGAAATATCGGTCAAGAATAGACGCGATTTAAATAAAAAGCAAAACACTGAAACAATATAGCTTAAAGACCGGCAATTATTGTATATAGACTAGTAGAGATATTTACTGAAACTAGAAATTAGTTGAGAACAAAATCGAAATTACTTTTGCCTACAAGTGCTATTTTGGACTAAGTAAGCAGTCGAGAACTAGAGTCCTCTCTCGAGCAACGAAAATCACACTTAACAAATCTTTCACCATGTTCGTCCGGATGTATGGCTCAGAAGCATGGATAATGACAGCATCCGTTGGGGTGGTCCTCGGAGCATTCGAGTGAAATATTCGGTGTAAGATTTGCCAGTCCTTTCGCATTGGCTACGACGAAATCGCAGACGATGGACGACATAGACATAGGGTAGCCGCTGGTGGCCACAGAGCAAGGCCACCTCTGCGCTGTAAAGACCAGGTGAATAGGGATTTAAAGAGAAACGACCAATGGGTTATTGGATTCGGAAAAAATTGGGCAGCTACTGCGCCAAAAAGGAGAAAAATACGAGTAATTGTCTTTTTTAGTCCTCTTGTGTTCTTGTTCAGTGTAATTTGCCTATGCATACTTTATGCCATCGTTCTCCTCCTCCATAAAACGCAAATAACTTATGCTAATGCAGTTTTGCAATTAAAAATAGCAACCTTAATGCATTCGAGTTAAATGAAGTGTTTAAATCATAATTTTGACGGCCGTATACATGGATATAAATATTTGTTTGTAGGTATGTGTGCCTGCATGTCAAATGAATGTGGCTCCCTATGTACTTGCACACAATAAAAACAAAAAAAAAAAAATGTATGCAAAGTCATGTTCCGTTTTTGCAAACATTTTAATTTATGGCAGCAATTATTACAGAAAAATATGTGTTGGCGATTTTTTTTGTATTTGCAGAGAAATGTTTAAAATAAAGTTATTATTTACTACTGGGACTGAAATTTACGGCCACATACTAAAATGCATATGTATATTTTTGAAGAAGGACATAAATACTAATCGAGTGATTTGTACACTAAGATGAAAATATAGATTCAAAAATGTATGTATGTATATCTAAATATTTATTGAAAGTGAGGATTAAGGTGGGTCAATTTGTATGGGAGATTTTCGCCAAAGAACCGATGGTTCTAAAAGCAATTTGGAGTTTGCCAAATTGCGAAATTAGGTTTCTTAGCATTTTGCTGTAGGGTCGTAAGCAGTCCTTAAATTTTGTATAAAGACATTAGGGGTTTTTGGTATGAGGAATCGATTTCTGTGCTTCTCCTTTTCTTAAAGCTTCCACCAGAGTGGGCAACAGTGAAAATGTTCACTTTTTCTTCGAAACTTATTATCGCGATTTGGCCAACTCAAAATTGATTTTAGACTCATAGTTTCTTCGACAAGTTTGCTTAGAATTGCACATAGAGTCCTCCTATGCTATAGGCGCATAGTAAAAAAAAATGATCCGCCCTTATGCACCTACATATATCTATGTATGTATGTAAATAAATATGAAATCAAACTCACCGTGTATCCACTTCGTTCTATTTATGTATCTGCGGACAGTTTTGATGTTATTGGAGTTCAGTTCGTTGATTTTATATTTGGCGTGCAGTAGATTTTTAATTTCTGCAAGGATTATCTGAAAGAAAACACGGAATCCGTCATAGTCTGTGCTAACACTCAATACGAATAGCTACGAACGAAGCATACCCTTTGAATGCACACGTTCGTAGCAATTCGGATTCAATGATCGTATTTTCGTAAATTTCACAAAAATCGGACTTCGATGGTTTCAGCGATAGCATAGATGTATTCCTAACAATCAATACGATCATTAGCTCTACCGGTTTTTACACAGGAGGTTACAGGAAAATTGTTCCCGTACCCAAACATCCGGTAAATGAGAGCGATTTTTGGAGAGTTGTGTAGAGAATAAGTTGCAAGATTTTACCCGAACTTTTTCTTCTACTAAAGGCAATAAAAGTGTCAAGCTATAAGCTGTTTGACGTTTTTACAGGAAAAACACTTTTTTTGTTCCCGAACTTTTTGGTTGTTACTGACTTTTTACTCTCAATTCAGAGAGTAATTTTTTCTGTTGAACATTTTTGCAAGAGTTTACACGAAAAGTATTGGATAAGACCTATTATATTGCTTATAACGATTTCAATAAAAATATCGAAAAACTACTAGCACATAAATCAATCATAGTGCTATGTTTAGCAAATCCGGAAAATTTACCTGAGAATATATTGATAAATTTTTTAATCGATTTATCGATTAATCTCTAGATTAAAACAATAATAATAATTAAGATAAATTGTATCTATAACGACGAATACGATGGTAAAAATATGTACAAATTTATCTACATATATCAAAAGGCTACATTACCAAGCATTCCCATTTGCTGTTTATTTATAAATTCAAATAAATTCTGTGCGTCAGAGATAGATAAATATGTTATTGTATTTCTTCGTCCAGCTTTCAGAATCGGACCACATGAAGGTTGGCCTTCATTTTTTCGATTTATAAGTCATAAGGGTGTAAATAGTTTTCAATTGCGAGATAGTTCCCTCTCTTACTATAAGAATTGGAAAAGCTAGTATTCCAACCAGTGCACGGACTTTACCACTTTATTGGTACCAACTTTTTAGTATTTTCTACCATTTCTACCAACAAAGGCTAAAAATCTACCAATATTTTCCCGAAAGAAAGCAAAGAGATTTAAATGAACACCGTGTATACATATTTTATCATGGAACATATCTAAAATAAACATGAGGAGTTAACTTTGACCATAACCAACTGTTTATGGAAATATTTTTCGTTTGCAATACGTTTTTTGTGGGAGACTTCCAAAGGAATGGTGTGCAAACTTAAATCATTTCAAAACTAATTTTAATCAAAAAATTGTGAAGTGCAGAGTAATAGTTTGTTTTATTTTAAAACGGGGCCAGAATAAAGACATCCGGGATCGAATCATATTCGAATCGGAATTTTCTTTACAGCTTTTGTTAGCGGATTCGCTTTTTCAGTTCAAAATGTATTAGAGAGAAAACAGCTGTCATTTTGTTTCATACAATTCGAATCGTGTTTCATTCGATCACGGATGCCATGATTTGGGCCCACTTTTATGTACTACATATTTATACCTATTTTGTTGAATAATTTATTGTTTTATAAAAAAGTACAATTTATTCCAAGGCGAATTCATATAATAAGGTGACAGCAAAAGTTCAAAAACAAAAATTCCACTAACAAATTTTACCCATAATGACAATAATAATTACAACAAATACATCGTTTCGACATTAAAAATACCCAAGGCGAAAATTCAGCTGCTTTGGTAACAGCATCTTACCTGAATTATCTTTCATTCATCCTAAATGAGTAGAAACTATATAATAATTTTTCTTTTAAAAAAATCTACCAACTTCTACCAATTTTTGTATGCAAAATCGACCAATATTAATTTTTTTTGAAGTCCGTGCACTGATTCCAACAAAGGCGCTTAATGCCTCAGCAGGAGGAGAGTATACCCATTGATGGAAGTCCTTGTGGCAGTAGTCTATTCACTCATATTTCCTAACTCCGTACTAATGGTGAAATTATACCAGGTGTAGTAATAAGGGCGAGATTCAAAAAAAAAAATTTTGTTTAATAGTCGAATATCCAAAAAATTTATAAAATGAACCGAGAAAACTGTTTACACTCTTGCTTAGTATCTCATATTTCATTGCCCTAACTATATGATGTGTTGTCAAAAGCCCTTGAGATGTTTTTAAAACCACAAAGCAGTTACTATAAAGGCACAAGCGCTATGCTCTTAAACTCCACAGCCTCCAGAAACTGACCCTTTAGGTTGAATTCGCTTATGTGTCGATCCAAGATTTTCTGAATGCCTTTTAGGAAAAAGAACTGAAGCTAATCGAATATAACCTACTGAACTTAATATACAGTGGTAAGTTTTGTTGTCAGATTTTTTTTTAATTCAGAAGTGAGTGTTAGTGCTTAAAAAATAACATGCTGAGTAGCCCAGGAAATGAGAGAAGCCTGCAAGTTCAATTAAAAACTCAATACCGATATCCATGGCCGTAGCCAGGTAGGGGCAGGGGGGTGCTCGAGTCCCCCTAACTTTCAAATTTTCCTTATATATATATATAAAATAGTACCCTGAAATGCCAGTTAAATAGGGTCTTTGAAAGTTGGTGTGACATGTAGAAAGACTCTAAACAAATTATCCACGAAAGTCCTAAGTCCACATGTCTTCTGGAAATTACCGCCTGAAATCAGTTTTCATTGGATTGAGGAAACCCACCTGTTTCAATGAGAAAAAAATCTAAGACTCATATAGTTATTATCAATATCCATTCGTCTTTGAGCACCAACAAAATTTCTCCAGAAAAACTAAGAACTAGTTAAACTAGTTTGATTTTTGTGCGTTTAAAATTGACTGTAGCAAGGTATAATATAAATGCACTACATATGTAAATATCAAGCCAATTTCACAAAAGTATAAAAAGTAAATTTTCTAACAAATTTACAAAGCCATAACCCTTGTTAAGGTTTTCACACACACACACCCTCTAACTTGTTTTTAAACTGACTGACGTCGTCGCTCCGCGCTCATCAGAAGCCTACACATTTGAAAATGTGTCAGCATGACCTAACAAACAAAGGACTAACAAAATTATGTATGCGATATACGCACGAGTAAACAATTAAGGCGCAAAGGCAAAAAAACACAGCAAAAAACACTGCTACATTGTTAAACTAGTAAAATGGAAATTTATTGAAACAAGGATTTCTGTTGTAATGAAATAAAAAACATGTTTGAATCAATTGCTAACGGTACACTGAATGCGTGTAAAATTGGAAAATGGAAAAATCACAGCAGGGTAAAACTGATTGACTAACTGTCTGACTGAATTTCGAATGGTAGCCCAATGAACATTCATATTTGTCGTTAAAACGCGTTGATCGCTAGCTTTAGCAGAGCTAACCTGTACTCTGTCCTCGTACAAAAAACAGTATCGCGGCTCCGTATTTTGACGTGCTGAACGCGAATGTGAAGTCCGATTTGCTCCGTCATGTCAGATTTGTTTCCTAATCTCAAAAAACATGGCGAATATTATGTGACAGGGAAGTTTATTGAGGTTGGAAAAAATCTTGGCGTAGAGCAAAAAGCACTTCAGATTCGTGTTCATACATAGGAAAACAATAGTCTAATCCACGAACCCTAAACAAATGAGTTGCTCTTGTTTGCTGGGTATTTTTTAGTCAGGCTGCTGTGAGTTGCTTTAATTGTCACAGTCGTTTCAGCATTTTTTCGTAGTTTAATTGAATTAGTCACACCTACAACAGTAATGAAAGTGACATAAAGAGGTAAAGAAAAGCAAAAATGTACTTACGAATATATCTGTGTTCGTATGGAAAAGTAGCTTATGTCGAAAGGCTGACTTTAATATAAATCGGCATTTGCAGTATACGATTGCGAATGACTCGCTGGCGCTGAGCCGTTGAACAACTTTTAGCAAATAAACGTGCAAGAAATAGTTCCGATACTAGCAAGTCAATATTCTTATTGAGTCTCATCAAAAAATTCCTTGTCGTTCAAAGAACAATAGGAATGCCGCATTATACTAAAGCCAACCTTTCGACATAAGCTAGTTTTCCATACGAACACAGATATGTACATGTATAGTACATACAAACCAACATACATATGTAAAGGCATGGACATTTGCTTCCATTTCTTTTTACATACATACACTACAGCTAAAAAGTAATGGCGAAGAGAATTTTTCCACATATGCCCCAGTTTTAATTTTTTTAGCTAGCTAAAACGAAAAATATAAAAATATAGTTTCTAATGTGTTATTGAGATTTGTACAACGATTTGGTTTTTTTTAGGAAAAATGTAAAAAAGCACCAAGGTCTAAGCGGTAGAATTTATAGCTGCTGTTTCGGAAATCACCACATCTTCTAATCAGACTTATTTCTCTAGATTTCTGTAGGAATCGAGCCCGCATCATCGATGTGCAAAACTCAGGAAAATTCAATAAATTTTCAACTGTATAATCATTTTTTTTTTTAATTTTGGAGAATAAAAATATGGTTCACACTACAACAAAAAACATAAAATTGTAGTTTCTAAACTTTGTACAAAAAAAAGAAAATTCAGAAAATTTTCAACTTTTTAATAAATTTGTTTTAAGGTTTGGAGTATAGTTAGGAAGTCCATTAAATTTGGGTAACTGCCATAACTCTCACGGACATAACCTTTAGCATCAAAAATATTCGAAAACTGTCTGCATGAATGCAAAAAAAATTTAAATTCATTGCTTGTGCTACCAAAATCTTACATACATCCATTACTTTATCTCGTGGAAGAAGTGGTAAACACATAATCTCATATAGACCGGCTTGGATTTTGGAACATTGACAATCGTTGCAAAAGTTTTAAGCGAAAATACCTAATTTTACGCTGGACTTACAGCTTTGTAATTAAAATTTAAGATTTTTTTTTTAAGTGGAGTTCATTAATTTGTGTCCATTTAAAATCTACATACAAAATTATCACGGAACTTATGTCTGACATAACCTATGTCCGTGGAAGTTATATCGAAACCCCTTAAATTTTAGCACAGCAAGCTTGAAACAGCTGGGACTTGCCGTTGACTTTTGAACATTTTTTGTGGAATTTTCTTCAACAAAAGAATATCGAAAACTTTGTATGCAAAAAATGAAAAAAACCTTTAATAAAAAAGTCTTTCAACTGAACGCGATTTCTTAGGGCTACTAGTCTACATACTCTAAAAGAGTCTAAAGACTCTGCTTAGAAATTTAATCATTTATTGAATTTTCCCGAGTTTCGCACAAATTTTAGAAATAAAGTTTTATGTTTTTTATTATATTATGAACCATAGTTTTATAAAAAATTAAAATTGTTGCATGTATTATGACAATAATTTTTTGCGGCAGTGTACACGTACACTACACCGTACCAGAAAAAAAGTTCGCCGTTTCCAAAGTAATTTCGAACAAAATTCCTTTTCATATCTGCGGCATTCACATTCGAGTCGTCAAATATTATAAATTGAGAAATTTTGTTTTCGTTCCAAAGTTCATTGATTTCTAGTATCCCTTTCTAGTATCTACCCACCAGATCTCAGTTCCTACTACCCTTATATCAGTAAATTAAAGTTCTCCAAAAATCACGAAACTTTTGCTTTGGAAGTATTTCGATTCGAAGGCTTTCCATTTTTTTTTTTGCAGAGGGTAGTCCTTTACCATTTTTCGTTATATCTACTCATTTACTGACGGATCCGAAAATATGATATATCGATATTTTCGTCTAGAGGAGACATTTTTTACTTCAAAGTTCATTAACTTTAAGTACTCCCATTTTGTACTTAACCATCAGATCTCTGTTTCTACCAACGCCCCACTCTAACGTTAGTTAGTTACAGCTTTCCAAATATATTTAAATTTTTGCTAAGTATGGAATTTTGGTTATTCCAGTTGAACTATTTAAAAACATTGTATTGTCTATTGTAAATGTCACCGGGAAATGTAAAAAGGTGACCCCTAGGTTCGACAAAGAAAAAGTTTTGTGTGCCTTGGAAAAATATTTTGACTCAGTGATGTACGGCGAATTTTTTTGTTTGCTTGTAAGGTGGTACGGTCTAATGTGTGGGTAATACAGGGCTATACATAGTTCTATTATTGTACTTTTGCTTCTGCATACTCTGGGATTCCGACTAGCTCTTACACAACCAATTTTTGATATTTTTTTTTCATTACACAATGGCAGAAATATAGTGAAATCTATACAAGAAAAAAGTAAATATAAATAAATAAATTTGTGTTTTCATGGAGGGCTCATGTCAGTTTAACGCTGCTCCCAAAAACCAAAATACGAGTTCTATTTCTGGAGCTTTTTCGTAGCCAAAGTTAATTCGGAGCATACCATTGCCTGTCGTGGGTTGAATGAAATTATAAAAGACAATACTCAAATTTCCAGAGTAGTATGTGGGAAAATCTTTTGAGACGGGGACTTTTCAATAAAAAAAATTTTTTTCAACATATTAGCACATTTTTTTTTTCATAGATGATCACTTGTTAACCCTATTGAAGTGCGTAACTAATATTTTTCAATTGCTACTCTATTTAAACCATGTTTTCAAAAATTGTTTTCTATTAGCCCGGTCAAGTTAGATTTTCGTTGAAGTAACATGCATAAAGCTGAAACTTGGTTACGAACATCATTATAAATGAAATGTAAAAAGTCCTTATAGATCCCAGATCTGTAAATCCAATTGTCTCCAAAACGCCTTATAACACCTTTTTTCCTAAGAGTCACCATTTCTGGGATACGACGACTCGATCGACATCCATTTTCTAATAATTCATATAACTTATAAAATACTTTGAGTTGAAGTTAACTCTTTAACAGGTGGTAGTATACAAAATTCAATGTGTATGGCAGGTGCCACGGGCCCTTTTCCAAGAACCCTTATTTTTTCCATAAGTATAGTATTGATTTCATATATCTCCCAACCAGGTTCCATTAAGCTACAACAAATACTTCCAGAGGTATGCAGTATGAAAAACTCTGTTTGTGTGGGAGGTGCCACGCCTCTTTATCTAATCGGGATAAAAGCTGCCCTATCTTTTAAGTTGGGCTAAATGACACCAATTTTCGAAATTTCATTAAGTGCGGTTGAGTAGTTAAAGCGTGAAAGCGTAACAAACAAACCTTTCGCATTTATATCAGTGAGGATTATCCAGTACTGACCATTAAAATAATTTTTAGAGGTGAGCATTTTTTACACGGACCCAAATACACAAACACAAAATATTACACCAGGCCTAATGAATTTTCTTGCCCTTGATTGGTTGTGCTCAACGAAAAACCAATATTAAGTAAAAAATTACGCACTGAGCACGCGTTTTCTCAAGAAGATTTTTCGGCAATGATAACTAGCACATTGTCCTTTAACCTAGGATTTTTCTTCTGAAGAATTGAAGAAGTATATTTTATACCCATAAATGTAAAATAAGTACTGCTCAACGACTACCACAAGAAAATTCAGGTTTTTTATAAAATACGCGAAATTCAGTTACAGTCGAAATTTTTATCGCATTTGGTAACTGGCACGTTTGTTTAATACTTGATATTTTGTTCCTCAGAACCTACAAATAAATTTCTGAAAACCCCGAGCTTTAGGTCTGACCGCTCAAGAAGTTATACCTTATTAAAAAGTAGGCTTTGTGCGATTTGCACTAGAAATTTCCTGATTTTCTCGATTTTAGCAAGCAAACTGGTAATTTAAACCGTTAGTTTTGATTTAATAACTATTTATTGATATTTACACATATAAGTATTATTAACGAAGGTATAGAAACCACACATGGCAGTGCAGCTGCTTTGCGCCGGAAACAATATACCATTACGCAAAATGTCCCCGTCTCAAAAGATTTCTCCATATAAAAAATGTGTATTTGAAAATTTTTAATTTCCACTAGCAAATATTTACTTTCACTAAGAACGCACAGTCTCAACGACATTTGTTGCCATGCGAGTGTTCGCATCAACTAAGTACTTAAATGCTCAACCGAGTGAGTGTAGCCACATTATTAAAAATATAATGCAAATTGGCTCTATAAAAGTAATTCTTATGCATGCAGTTGCGCAAGCCTACAATAAATACAGCACATACTTGAGTGAAAAATACTGAAGCGTGCCTAGCAAACGGTTGCATATGTTTATGCGCCTTGAAGTATGCACTAAGCCCACTTAAATTTACACAAGCACTGCAACGAAAAGCATCTAGCAGGCAATGCTATTACGCTGGCATTAGGAGGTGGACGAAGTTGTTACTAGAACAACACTGTACACAGCAACAGCTACATATTCTTGCATGAGTAAGTGTATGCGTGTGTGGGCGTATTGCAAGCCGCCAGGAAATCTTTGTTGCCACTCTAACCAAACGGCAAGTGTCTGCCGTTGGTATTTGCATTTGGCTTTATTTCTCCAAACCTTAAGCCATACATACTTACGTACATACATACATACATATGTACGTGTGCGAATGACTTGTAAGTGTAATTTGGCACTTAAGCAGTAAAAACTTACGCGTGCAAGTACTTGCTTGCAGCTGACGTGCTAGAGATTTGCCATGCTAGTTTACTTACTTGTAAGTTTCCATGTACATTCATATGTATGTATGTCTGGGAGTTTATACATATGTATGTATGTATCTATGTTTTTATCTAGCTTTCCATGTTTTTAGTAGTTAATGTGTAAGTACGGATGTGCGACTATGAGGAAATGCTTGTGGTTGAGTATATAAGTAGCTACTTATGTACTTATGGTCGAAAAGTAAGCCAAACTGCAGTTAAATCATTTTCCTTCCACTTCTTCTGCTAGTGCTTATCCCACTTCTTATTCTACTACTATTTTCTCAATGTTATTCGCTTAGTTATGTACGATTATGTAGTTTTGTTAAGGCGGTAATATACATATATGTAAGTGTGACAATGTAGCTGCGCGACTGAAGTGAATGTTGCGTAAGAAGCAAGCATTCTACGTAAGTTATAGTGATCAGAGATTTCGTGTAAAACGTACTAAATAAGTACTTCTACTTTCGTTGCAGCACAAGCGTGTGAAAGCGAAATTTTAGGAAATTCAATTAAGAGATTTCATAACTCATTTAAAGAAAACGTCATATTGCAAAAAAATAGCCAAGAAGAAATGGTAATGAAACTGGCATATTAGGGACGTCTTTAAATATCAACATTATGGAGCAACAATTTACATATATTTTGCTACGTATAAAATAAAGACATAAACGAAAATTTCAAAATTATTAACTAATATTTATGTGTCGCTACTATGTATTTAAAAAAAAAATGGAAAAAATTCGAAAAAAAAATTGACTTTAACCAACTATAACTTAACGATTTTATGAATTTATATGAATAAGTTTTAACGCTAGAGGTCGCCTATAATTTTGTAATTTTCGTGAACTGCTTTATTTTGTACGTAGAACAAAATAGATGCTGTGAACAGCCCTTGTCTTGATTAGTTTATAAATCGCGTCGCTACTCTATTTATAGTCGCCTGAAGCGAAAATCATACTTTGGAAAAAATAAATTATATGAATATTTGGAGTTTTTCATCAAACAATTTTAAATCCAAATAAATGCCTATTGCAAATGTAAAAAAAAAAAATGGCTTACATTCAAACGACTTTTATTCAGATGTAATTAGAATGTTTTAATACTCAACAGGTAATATTTCTGAAAGCTACTGGGTACGGTTGTTCTTCTAGGTATGGACTTACAGGTGCACGACTATACTAAATTCCATATTCTTGCCAAATCACGTGGAGACATGCGAAGCCTATTCAACTGCAATGTAAAAGAGCGCGAATTCGGTGTCAGGTTTGGGCTGACAGAGACCCTCCGACACCGGGTACTGTCGTTCACAGCAATTATAGAGCTTTTTGAAATAATTCGCATGAAAGCGAGTCTTTTAAACATATTCTCGCTAATTACATAGCATCACCGAGAGCATAGTCGGATTTCAAGGGCCCGAAGAAACTAATTCTACGACGACGAATATCACAAACTGAAAAGAGAAATACCATCATAGGTGAGAGTGCAAAGAGTTTCAGCCGACCTCAATACCTGCACAAATTATTGTAAGAAAGAACACATCGACCTATTGACCGTTGTTCAGCGCTTGCCAAAATTATGCAGGAGTCAACGCTCCACACTGCCGATTGGCAGTTAAACTATTAGAGAAGTTGAACCCGAGCCTTCAATCGAAGTTAATAGAGTCTGTGGTGCGTATAGTAATTTTTCGGTTAGTTCCGGTTAGAACTTAAACGTTGCTTAACCGACCAACTAACCTTTACTTTTTTCAAATTATAACTGTCAACAGTGGTGTGACACATAACTGCTCTCACGGTTAAACGGTAAAGTTTCGTTTAGCAATCAGCATTAACATCGCCTTGAATCACTCTAGCCAAAAAGTGCTGCCTTGGACTGATTTGGCAATTGAGAAGTGAATTCCCCTCTCATCATACTAAAATAACACTCTATAAGGCACTCATCATGCCCATGGTTGTATATGCCATAGAAGCGTGGACTCTAACTACGTCCGATGAGGGGGCTTCTGGTGGGTATTTGCGGGAAATATGATGGGAAACATTTGCGGCCCTTAATGTCGTTCCATTTAAATAGCTGGCAAGGAATTTAAATGACAAAAACTATCAAATTACCTACAGAAGTGAAAAAGAAACGTCAAAGAATGCAGAATTCTCTCACAGTTAAGGGTATATAATAGTTGACAAAATTTAAACCTTAGCATTGATGAATAGTTAAATAGTGAAATTAAATACCGCAGTATTCTCTTACGCACTCTGGGGATTTCTATAACAAAATAAAAATAATTGTCAGTCAATTAGAACACAATTAGTCGGAATTTGTCACAAGGGAGGTGGAAAACAAAAGACTCTATTCACAAACTGACGTATATTGTTAGTTATTCAAAAAAGAGCCTGCCCATTGGATTACCCAGCGAGTTGCGTCACCGAAATTATGCGACAAGATGGTTTTTGTGCGAATGTTTGTATTTATTTTATTTATTAATTAAATTTTTTTTTTTTTGGTTTTGACTGGCATACTAAAATGCGTCCGACTAATATAAGCAGGAAAGTTGATGTAAGAATAAAAGAAATTTAAATTTGATATTCCAATTATTTATTTCAAGTTCAGAAGCAATGAAAGTGCATATTTTAAAAGGAAATCCCAAAAAAAGGAAAGCAATCGCTTGAATAAAAATAAAATTTCAATACACTGAAGAAAAGGGAAATAAAATGCTAGTAAAAAATGTGAAAATAAACGAACTCAAATTGTGCGCTCGAGCCAACATTGCACAATGACAATTGCTATGCTGTGCCGTCTGTCGCTTGTCGCCAACGTCATCGTCTTCGTTCAATTAAATTTCGCTTTACGATAACAAGATTATCCACCGCAGACATCTTGAGACAATCAGATATGAATGCACGGACACAAAAACAGTATCCAGTAGCGTAGTAAGTACCCTGTCGGGAAAGGCATTAGTGCCGAACTAGTTCGGTATTTATGTATAACCATGACTGGTAGTAAGACATGTAATTCAAACCGAGCACTTGAAAACACGTTTACATAGCTTTGACTGTAACTGAGTGTGATTGGCTATATTCCTGAGAGTCCCAGGCCAGACGCAGATGTTGAAATTTTAATAAAAATTTTTTTCTTACATTTCCAAACTATGAACAAGCATCTGTGAAGTGCAGAACGGAAGCGCATTCGAACAGAAAAACCGCCAAGCATGCATCTATTTAAAACAAGCAAAATATGGTTTGGAGCCCCCGCTGTATCTCTTTTCCATAGTTTCGAATCAGTTCTGAATTCACAGATGAGATCTAGTTCATTGTGCATCACTTTTCCCATAGTTCCGAACCAGCTTTAAATTCGTTACCTAAGGTATACAAATGGTTCGTTTTTGGCGATAAATATTTAGCACTGAATAGGAAATTGAGTTTACTAGTCGGGGGTTATTCCTGCAGGGTAATGTTAATAACTTACATATGTTGTAGCAGTCATATAAACACACCAACAAAACTGCAAAGCATTGCATTTGTGTAAGTCTGTGTGGCAAGCGTAAACGACTTTGCCAAATTGGCATTTTGGCAATGAAAATGCGACAAGTACCAACCAGAAAACTTAAGAAAAAACTCACACAAACACACACACGCGCAATAGCACAAACAAATTGTATGCTAAGCAGAAAAAGTATTGTTTTGTGAGCTAGCTATGTATACAATTGCGTTGCCACATTTTCTTCCGGCTACTTCCCTTATTTGTGCTCGCCCAAATTCAACTCATCTGCATTGCTTTTGGTAATTGGATGGACAGCGCAACGCGGTGCAGCTAGCAGACAGCAGCCTGTCTCGATGACTGCAATTTTACATATTGCATAAATTTGTGTTTTCACGTTTATTTTCCAGGTTTGCCCGTCCGTCCAGCGCGAGCGTCTCTCGTTTCGTTGATTTGCCCCAATGCTAATGTTGAAGACTTTTTGCCGAACGGAAACGCCAGCAAAGGAAACAGGAATTGTTACTTGCAATTTTCTGCGCATAATTTAACTTTTTATGGCAGTTTTCAATATGTTTTTAAATTAAATTGGGAAATAGTTGCTCTAAAACGAAATGCGGTTGCTTAATGGGAATTTAATTGCTATTTTTGGCTAAAATAATGGTATTTTTATGGTATTTTTTAAAATTTTTAAATGACCGCAGCGCTTATAAACCGAACAAATACGGTGCTGAGTTCCAGCGATTCTTCACATAGGGCTATATGTATATCGCCTCCATTTCTTGTGATTTTCCTAACAGGCCTCGTAGCTCACTTTTTCTCTCTCCGAGCAGAGATTTTCCCACCACCCCGTCTGACCTTTTCAGGAAATACTTGGTTGTTTTGGAGCTGTCGGTATCGCACTACTGGTTGTAATGAGTCTTTTTTATGTTATGGGATCGCTGTTGGACCTGCCCGTTCCTTATACAATTGACCGCTTAATTGGGTCCAGTAAAGTTGGAAGTTCTAGTGAACCAAAGCTCGGCATTCCATTATCCAGTTCGTTTTTTTTACCGCATTGTCCCGAAACCCAGCTGGTTTGATCAGCCTTCGGCAATTATCCAGACCGCTGATTAAATATTGGAAAGACATTCG
>NW_023460710.1:0-33117 GCF_013731165.1 Rhagoletis pomonella | reverse complement strand
CTTGATGGTAGCAGGTTCCAGTGAGCAAATTAAATATTTGGCACAGAAGTCAGTTACTAGGTTTTGCAGAACCACGATACGCGGTTTTGCACTTTAAACGACGATATGTACATATATGCCAATTTTGTATAATGAACTGCATTCTTAAGTGCTACCTTTCTAAGCTCGATAATTCGTTTGTAGTTGTTGGTTTCCATCATCCGCTTCTCTCACTTGAACAACACAATCCCCATGAGTGAGGGTTATTGAACATAAAAAATGTTAAATACGAAAGTTGTTTAATGCGCTTGCATTTTCCAACTGATGCAGAAAAAATGTGCCGGCAGAGCCCCTAAAAGGGTTAAATTTTTAATTCTCCATAGGTTGTGCGTATTTTTTCATGTCATACTTGGCAAATGAACGCAGATTCGCATCACCATGCATAAGCAAATCCACGTACAGTAAAATATGCACCTTCCACTTTATTTTGCCGATCATCCCAATTTCTGCGTTAGTAATGTTTAGGGTGCAAAATCGAACCAAATCAAACCGATACAAATATTTATTGGCAAAGGCGATATGTATCCATACATATGGGCATACGTATGTATGGGTGTTCAGAACGCAGGCAGTAAATAATGAAAATAGTGGTTACATTAGTTGGTGTGTTTGTGTGCCGAAAGCCGACTTTATCTTTTTCGCGGTGCATTTTTTGCCGCATGGTTGACACTACCTGGGTAATGCAATATTCAAATATCCCTCCCTTCAGTGTCCCGGTGTTTGCATATGCAAAAAGGGCTGCTATTCCAAACTGCTTCCGGGAATTATAGTTACACGTGGCCGTTATTGAACACTTGGTCGTTAGATTTCGTCCTTTTTGCGTTTCTAAATTTTATTCAGAATTGAAATAAACTCTTTTTTAATGAATTCTTTTGCTTGCGGTGGGGGAATTAAAATGTTTGCCATGAGCCCAAGCAAATTTTATTTCCATGTATTTTTATGTGTATGTAAATAAATATATGTATGTATGTATGTATATGTACTTTCATACCCTGCAGCAGAAAATACTAGTACAGAACTAGTGAATTTACCAGTTTTCGGGAGTCGAATACCGGTACCTCGCAAATCTACCGCCCATGCTTTCTACTCTCGCATTTAACATGGAGTTGTCCTGGGAGGTGACAATTGACTCCCGCTGCGTAGCTTGTTGCCAGTAAAAGTACCAGTTTTTTTTTCGTTGTACACTTCACATATACTTTTTCATAATTAAAAAAACGAAATTTTAAATTACGTACTGAGATTTGAACTTGGACACTCTCACTACAGGCACAACATACAAGTGTTCTTTCAAATATTCGCTGTGAATCAAGCCAGGCGACGATTTGTTCAAATTTAAATTTGTCTTTGCTATTGCTTTGCTATTTATTTTCCTGTGATCGATAGCGGGTCACTGTCAAATTTCAGCAATTCTTCTCGGAATGAAAAAGGGCGACAGAAAATGCGAACACTCTCACGTTTTCACTCACTCACTAGCAAAATATAAAATTTTGACAATCAAACGCTACTCACAGCTGATTAAACAACACCACCTTATATAAATTCGCCTTGGCTGTGACCAATTGTAGCAAACATCTTTGCACGCTAAGCTACAGCCAGGCATGTAAATATTCTTTCAAATGTTCAGTTTGAATTGTGTGCAAGCAGCAAGTTGGCTGTCCGACTCGGCATTTAATTTCAACTATTTTAAAATGAATTTGGTTCACACAATTTCAAAGTCAGTATGTTTATTTTGAATACGCTTGTGTTCTGGACTTCACAGATGCTTTTTCATACTTCCACGACACAAATTGTTTTTTTGAGCAAAAAGAGTATAAAAATTCGAAACATTTACTCATTGCATTTGTTTTATTGTAGTCTTTCAATTAGTTGATTTAAAAAAAAATCACTTGTTTCTGTCAGGGTTGTGTATCGATCGATTTGAAATTTTCATGCAATAAACTACAAACTATTCCAAAGAATTTAAGTTTAACACTACTTAATACTCAGTACAAATAAAACTACAGGTTTATAACGTTTTTATGAGAATTGTTTTCAAATGCTAAAGTTGTGTTATAAAGTTTGAAATAAATTTTTTGTTTTAAAGCAGTGTTGTAGATGACTATCTAGGGAAGTTTTTGCGAAAGTTTCAGAATTAAGCATCAAGTAGTTGCAAAGTTATAACAATATTATTATGACTCGCACGGTTAGCAGAATAGCCCGCTGCACTTTAAATCGCTTTTTAACTCGGAAAAGTAAAAAAAAGCCCCTTTTTTATTAGTGATTTATATGTAAAAAGACTTGATCTTTCGATTGAGATAACTACAAACAATATTATAAATTACCATAATTCAGAAAACCTACAAATAAATTCTCGTTCAGAATTTTCACCATGAAAATGGGAAAATTTTGGAAAACGCATAGTACCATCGTATGGCCCGTACGAAATCTATAGAAATCATAGTTTTCGAATTATTTTCTGTCTGCTTCCCAGCTAGTCGAAAAGTAGCTTGCTTTGCACCGCTCAGGGCGCTGGGACATTTGACGTGAATTGCCCCATTTATATAAACATATTAGAAAAGAAACCAAAAAAATTTAAAAAGTAGTAGTTATGTAAAAAGGGGATACCCCATATACATACATATGTATTGCTTTATTTTGGTACTTTTCAGTCCGATATTTGCGTGGTGGTTACACGAGGGAAACAGAACATGGATAAGTATTCAAAATTTATTATTTGTATTTAAATGATAAATAACAAATTCCTTTATGTAATAAGGAAGCACTCTCATATTAAAATGACCAATAACCTTTACAAGGTGCAATATGTTAGCAATAGCTCGATTTCTTACTACCTGGTGCATAACATGCTATTGGAACTAGTAATGTAACTAGTACGAAAGCGACAATTGTAACCGACCCTGGTGCAGGGTATTAACATACTTATATACAAACACATACATACTTACATGTATGCATGTAAGAACGTCTCCATGAACACCGTCAGATTTTGAAATGACCGTTACAAAATGAGATTTATGTTTCCCATTCATGAAGCTCCAGTTATCAGCCGCTGAATGTGTCGTTGTTCTCTGTCGTACTTTAACAACCACCTCATCTAAACCCTGCAGTAAATCGCGCTAGTTCAAGACTAGCGCAGGACTGGCCCTTTAAGAGGCGGTACTGGTTCTCGATCTATCCCAACGCAATGCTTTCAACTGTCTGTTTTTACATGGCGATGTCCTACGAAGTGGAAATTGCCCCCTCTGCAGAACTTTTGAACTAGTTCTGCACTGGTTCCATTTTGGACACATCTGCGACAATAAGTTTTTATTTAAAAAAATTCTGATTATTAGGTTTTTTTATATTTTTTCGTTTTTTCTGTTCTTTTAGAGATTGCATTCTATTAAATTAAAATTTTTTTTATTTTGTTTATATTAAATTTGATCACTTTCTCTTCAATTTTTAAGCGACACTCATTAATGTAAATTTCTTAAATCTGAAAATCACAACTGCCTCCACCGCGATTTGAACTCGTGACCAACGATGTTAGAGGCGGAGGTCTTCCCGCTGAGCTATTTTCGTATTGTACGAGAAGTGAGAATTTGAGCATTTACTTCTCAACAGAGCGCAACTAACACACCGAAAGTTTTAACTGTCCCTCTTTGCAGCCGTTTTGCACTAGATCAGAGATGGTTCTGAAATGTGTAGGGCGGAACTAGCGCTTTAAGAGACTGTCTCTAAATTTTACTGCAGGGTTGTTAGTGAAGGTTGTATTTTTTTCAATAGAAGCTTTTCAAATATTTTGGAAAATACAGAAATCAGGCTAATCGGTCGATATGAACTTACTATCGTCGGATCTTTGCCTGGCTTTGGCATCATAATTATCTCCGAAAGTTTCCATATGTCGGGGAAGTACCCCAACTTAAGCACGTTATTAAAAATATGTAACAAAAAATGTTCGGCAGTTTGTGGAAACTCCTTTATCATTTCACCTGTAATTCTATCGTAACCAGGCGCTTTATTCTTCTGAATATCATGAACAATGGTGTTAATTAAATCTTTCTTTTTAAGCCGAAGAAGATTTGTGGTAAGGCTACTGGGGTAATGAAATATTGGAAGGATTAGAGCCTTCATTTGGTCTAAAGACTTGTGAAAGATGACAGGCGAAAGCGTTTGCTTTATCCTCATCATTCCTCGCCCGGCTTCAGTTCTGAGTAATATAACATTTTTCTGGGTGTATGCAGTTCTATAGCCCATTAAATTTTAGTATAATTAATCGCACTGATTTTTTATAACTCTTGTTACGCATGCTCTTGAAGGTATTCTCCTATTTAAATATTTTTGTTTAAAATGCAAGATTACAATTTACTACACTAAAATTTGATGGGCTACAAAACAGGATACTCGAAATATTTATAAAAAATATCTCTGATTAAAAATTTTTAAATTTTGAAGACGGTTTTTAGAGTTTGCAGCACAGTTAGGAATTTGATTTTAAATGGTTTATGTAGTATGAGACATAGTACTTAAATAAAAACTTAACGAAAAATATTTAAAATGAAAAACATTGGAAATTAAAAAAATCAATACACATTTCGGGTACTCAGTGATATATTTACGTATATACAGTATCGTTCATATCAATTGCACTACCATTTCAAAGTGAGATTGTTTCCGCTTTTGTTTATTTTTTTTTAAATCTGATTAAGAGGTCAAACATTTTGATGAAAAATTGTTAAGTTTAACTTTGTTTTGTATAAAGTTTTTAAACACGGTTTATATGATTTTATTTTAAGCATGATCATTTAAATAATAACAAATTTTAACTCTCCATATATTGTAAATATTTAAAAAAGAAATGGTGTAGGCAGACCTTTGCCGTCAAGTGTAGCTTAACTAAATTTTATATTTTGCATTAAATTTTATACGTACGTAGATATGTATAAAAATTACATTAATGTTACCAATAACGATTTTTTGGAATTTTTTTAGCAGTTGCCCCATAAACTACGTAGAGAATTACATATTAAATAAACGAAAACAATTTGTTATTAGTTTTAGGGTCTAAAAAAATCGAAAAAATATAGTATATTACATTTGTGCATCTTTTGTCAGCTTTCACATGACAGCGCAACTAGCAACATATGAGCTTCAACCGTCCAACTCTGCGTCCCTTTTTCAGTAGTTAAGAGACAGTTCTTACATTTGTAGGGCGGAACTAGCGCTTTGCCAGACTGTCCCTAAATTTTGCTGCAGGGAAGGTACATACACATACATACATATGAACACATGCATAAAAATTGTAAATATATATTGAACTGCTCAGGTTGCAACATTCCGTGTATATCACAAAGGGTTGTGTAATTACTTATACTTGCTAGAAATTGAATAAAAAAAATTGAATAAGTCCCAATAGCTTTGGAATTGTAAGCAGGAAAAAATAGAGAGCTGTCAATGCAGATTGAACAGGTAGTATTGATCTCTAAAATGTCAAATGTTTCTAAATTATTCTCACAAAAATTCTAATTTGTTAAAATCTATATGAATTTGAAACTTGTTTCCACCATTGTATAGGCTTACAAGTATGGAGCGCCATTTTGTTTGTTTACATTTGAAAACAGCTGAGATCACCTGATTTTCAATTCTCTCATTCTCCGCAAAGAGTTACATTCAAGTTTCAGAAAAAACTTTAAAATGTAAATTGAGAAATATTTTAGAAAAATGTGTTTTTATTCATTTGAAATGATTAAATAAGAAATTAAAAATGCATGCCTAGTCTGGCATTTCCAATAATAACGATAAATGTGTATGTTACAGGCAATAATTTAAAATATTTGTGAAACTTATCGTTTTGCGCTAAAATACAACAATGTGTGTAAAATTCGTTGTCATTGTTTCTGTTTTGAATACTATATTCGTGCCTGCCGGTGGAAAAAATAGTTAAATTTGCATTTATTTTTAAGAAAACATGTAAATTAAAATATATTTCTTTTTAGAGCGACATACGGAAAAGTAAGATGATAAATTTGTATGCTGAATATCGCGGAAAATCTTTTGCATCAAAATTTCTATTCTAATTTGAATTCGAATTATGATATCAACAGGGATGCTTTGGAACGTATTTTTTGAAGACAAATTTTTTATAAATTTTGAGATTGTTGATTTATTTTAGAATTAAAAAAGCTTGTTTATATTAAAAAATATATTTAGACTAGAAGTATGTAAACTACTTTTACAACGAATTGAAACGGTTTTAATGAATATTCATGGTTACCATTAATAGTAGTATGACAGATATAATGCATATTTGACAAGAAAGATAGAATACAAGATTGCGCCGTCCTGGCGGTGATGACATATCTGTACAAAAAGTAAACAAAGTTGAATTGGATGTTGAAAGAAAATGTGAGAAGAGCCAATTTTCTTAATAATAATTTTTTCGATAAGGAACGTGTTTTAATTGTGCTAATTTCTAATAGCCTTATTCATAAAAAATAAAGTAGCTTAAAAAAAGGTTTGTAAATTAGAAAATGTTTGCAAACGGCAATTTAAAAAGCTTTTTAAAATTTTTATTTTTTATTAATAAGGTGAAAAAATATATGATTTACAATAACTTTTAACAAGGAAAATACGAAAAAAGGTGATTTTTGCGGAAGTGGGTATTAGTGAATTTCAGCGCATTTAAAGTTTCTGGGGTTCCGTTTACTTTTAGATCAGAATTGTCAAAATTGAGAAATTCAAAGTAGCAGTACAATAATCATAGAAAAGAAGATTGCGCCCTGAATGTTCTGGTATCTGTTTTGGTTTCGGTTTGACAGCCAGCTGCTGTGATGATGTGGAAATTTACCACAATGAAGAAAAATATAACAATTAAGTGAAAAAATTTAATTTTTACAAATTAAGTGAGCAGTAGCGCGTTTCAAGAACGATATTTCGCACAAATCGTTAATGAACAACTATTTTTCCTTCCCGTCTGCTTTGGTTTTGGCAAAAAAGTTGATTAGTTCCTGCCGGCGATCAAGTCATTTCAACCACAAAATATTATTATTTGAAAGAACCATTCACTAAAATTGTAACTAACTTTTTATTATTTATTAATTCCTTTTTGATATGCAGCAATAGCAAGATGGAACAAAATTATAAACCAAAATTAGTAATATTTTTATGAATGTAGTTATAAAAGTTCACAGAGGAAACGCCGGAAAACAATGTATTGGCAACGACATAAGATGTATGGCAATTTAGATGTCAACAGAATAATAACTACGATAAAAAAGCATGAGAGAAGTGTGCGAAGGAGGAAACATTTTCAATTTGAACAAAAAAAGCTTTAAATGCCGTTGTAAAACGGTGAACAAATTTCTTATAAAATATTTTGATTTTCACCATGATAAAAACATTACAAGGTAAAATCATTGAGAGACAGTCTGACGTTTGCCAGCAATGTAATTTAAAAATTTGAACTCAAGCTCACACACACATTCTCATTTTTAATCTCAAACAACAACAATTGTGAACAATTTCATTTTTTTATTTTCAATTTTATATGATTTTAAAATGTTTGCAAACGTTAGAAAAAAATCATGGCCGACGAATTGAGAGAATGCTTTTACCTTCTAATGTTTTTATCATGATTTTTACTGGGTGTAATTGAAACTCAGTCAAATGAGTATTAAGGAAAAGAAAAATTTTAGAATAATAAACAGAAAAAGAGATGGGTGCACAAAAAGTTAAGTTAAATGTTATGTCAAAATTCTTAAAAAGTAACCAAATCGATTTTTTTTTAATGTTGCTGTATAGAGCTCTTTAAATCTATTTTATTTTTTATGAATAAGGCCAAAAGCATATACCGTTTTTATAAATAAATCTTTTAGCAACATGCTACATATTTATTTATAGCAACATGCTATATATTTATTTATACACTTTTTGGCAGGCGAAATATGTAGTTTTTTCATCTTAATAAAAAAGCGTATTTAACCACATTAAAATTTTTTTAATATTGAATGGCGCAACACAACAACTTTTTTTGTTGCACGAAACCCTTGAACACGTGCCTGTCATCTATTTCTTCTGTTTCAACATTTCGCTATTTTGCATTTCTTTCATTTTCTCATGTTATCCATCTTCCATTTCTTACCTTCCATTGCCGTTCGCATCGTCGAACGTGCCTGTCAAACACTGCCGCCATCATGCTTTTCAGTTTGGCAGGCACGTCCGGTGCTAGAAATAGAATAGACAAAAAGGGGCATAGGATTCCATACTTGTAAGTATATACGATGGTTTCCGCACAAAACAAGCGATTGAATAGCAGCTGTTGGAACGTTCACCCAACTCAGCAGCACAAACGCTGATTACTGGGCCTTGCAAATAATAGATCACCAAATAATAATAGAGCAACCAAATAATTTAAGAAAAGTTGCAGAAATTTTTATTTTCTCCAATTTAAGTTTTTTTATTTTTTGGAATTTCATATGGCACACTTTGATTTAAAAGAAAAAATCAGAAGAGTTTTTGACACTTTCGATACCGAAACAACAACAAAATACACGTGAATTTTGTTTTTGCTCTAATGCTACTTACTACCTGTCTGATATGCCTTGAGACCGGTCAGAGGCGTAACTATAGGGTGGCAAAATGCCATGGCCCTCGATCCGACAGGACCCCGGCCCAAGAGACCGCGATCTCAGAAATGTCGTAACATGTTTACCAAAACTAAGTACTTAAAAGTTATAAGTTTTTAGTACTTAAAATCAATTAAAGTGAGACACAACTAAAGACCATATGAGCATTTCCACAGAATGGTCAACCAGGACCGACAACTAAAATGAACAATCAGTTGTATGGGAGCTATAAGTTATAGTGGACCGATTTTGACGGTTCCGACAAATGATTAATACATTATGAAAATACACTCACTTACCACTTTCAGTTAGATATCTCGTAAACTAAGCGACTAAATTGCGTTCTAACAGACAGAGAGATGGACTTGGCTAAATCGCCTCAGCTCGACGTTCTGATCATTTTGGCAAACATTTATGTTCGTCGATAACTTCTCCTTCTGGTACTTACAAAAACATTCCACCAAATTCATAAAAGGTATAAAAAATGATGGAAAAGTCGTACATTATAAATAAAAAACTAATAGAGACATTTCAACGCGCAATTATTTAGAGGAAGTACCTTTACTCCACTTTGATATAAAATTAATCGCTTTAGAATATTCTGTGGAGTGCAATGGGGTATAGTTCCGGTGACCAGATTTCTGTGGATAAAAATCGGGACATTTGTAATGCATCGAATCCGAACATACAATTTTGTTTTTAGAAGAAAAATACATAATATCTTTTAATACAGTTTAATTTAAAACAAAACAAAGAGAAACAAGCTTCAAAACTATCGCAAAAATGTATACACACAATATATGTATACGGTGAAGAGAATGTAAATAGGGAAAAGACATTTTGGCAGGTTTTGGCTACTTTTCTTTGTTTAAAATTTTTGTATTATTTTTTATGAAAGTATAGAGTACTATCTAAAAAACCATGTAATTCAAAATTTTAAAACTTTGAATTTTAACAAATGCTGATAAAAATTTTAAACATTTTAAACAGATTTTTTAGAATTGTTTGAGTATGCCCTTCCAATTCAAAGTGGAAGTTTGAATAAGTTTGGACTTACCGTTGATTTTTGGCAATTTTTTTGTTCGTACGTTTTCTTCCATACAAAGTACATATGTTCGACAACGCCTTCCACAAAAAAAATTTACCAAAAATCAATGGCACTTAAAATTTGCACTTTGAATTGAATGAGCTACAAAACTGCACACTCGGAGTGTTTCTAAGAAATCTAATTGAAAAGCTCAACATTTTGATGAAACTTTGTCGAACTTCGCTAATTTTTGTACAACGTTTGAAATTGAATTGCATGGTCTTTGTGAAATACACTTTCATAAAAAATAATAAACATTAAATAATCGAGAGCGTAATAGCCAAAGAATGGTAAAATGTCTCTTCCCTATTTATATTTTTGCCACCGTATCTACAGCTTATATTTTTCATATCCATGAATTTGTTGAGGGAATTAGTATTATTTTTTATAATTTCAATAAATTCAAGTTAGAACCATTTCATGAAAAAAAGAAAACTCGACAAATAATTATAAAAACGCGCTCCCAATTATAAAAACCTTAAAAAAAAATTTCAGCCAAGAGTGGTAGACTGCAATATAGGGAGAGTACCAGTTTGACAGACTAAAACATTACTAAAAATCATAGGAAGTAGGGATGCTAGCTACATATGTTTATGGCCCCCTCATAATCAATATTTTTTGTGATAACGAAGGTGCTGCCACCTTTCTAAGAAAAATTGTTTCTGGGTCAGAGTACAGGGGACTCTTTTTAAATTAATAAAGAAAACACTGAAAATCGGGACATAATCGGTACAAATATGAAAAATCGGGACACTTATACGTCCCGACTTTTAAAAAATATTCAGTGGGACAATTTTCTCAAAATCGGTACTGTCCCGCCAAAATCGGTACGAATGGTCACCGTAGGTATAGTCGTTTTGATGGGTATGCAGTTACAGTTGCATGGCTATATTCAATCCCGATTATTGCGGCCTCGTTCGCGCACTCTGGGCAACGTGAGAAACCCATGTGCGAGATGCAATAACCAAACCGTGTGGAGCCTTAAGTCACGGCAGAAAGAGAGGGAGCTTCGGTGGGGCCACTCCGACTTATTCGGTTTAAGGGCACACTGAAGTCTGCAGCGTCTGTTCACCAGTGCGTGCGGCTGCAGGCGGGTGTCTGTCTTGGAGCAAGCGGCTCGCTATATAAACGTGTATTTGGTTGCGAAACCAGCCCGTCCAAGCAATGGGTTTTGCGCTGGGTTTGGAACCCGTCACGTAAACACCCCTTCCAGTGAAGAAACCTTATGATGACGACCACGGCAAACGTTGAATGGACTATGATTTGAGGGCATACACCTGGAATTCCCAGACCCTTAATGGGGAAGGTGCCGGCTGGTTGATGTCCTCGTAAGAACGAAAGTTGACATCACCGCCATCCAAAAAATGCGTTGAACGGGGAAAGCAAGCAATGCCTGAGGCCTTGCGACGTATACTACAGCTGTTATGTAAAGGAGCGCAAATTCGGTGTTGGATTTGTGGTCGGAGAGAGAATCCGTCGCCGAGTACTGTCGTTCACCCTGGTGGACGAGCGTCTAGCCATAATCCGCATCAAAGCGAGATTCTCCCACATCTCGCTCATCTGCGCTCATGCCCCGACGGAAGAGAAGGATGAGGTATCCAAGGATGTCGATGCACGTACGAGCGCTGCCCCCGCCAGGATATTAAAATCGTGCTTGGCGATTTAATGCCAGGGTGGACAAGGGATCTTTGGAACCACCGTCGGAAAATTCAGCCTCCACAACGAAACGTCCGATAACGGACTGAGGCTGATCGACTTCACCGGTGCCCGAAACATGGTAGGATGCAGTGCTAGGTTCAAGCATAAAAAGTTTCATCAAGCTACGTGGCTGTCTGCGGATCGAAAAACGAGAAACCAAATCGGTCATGTTGTGATAGACGGAAGGCATGCTTCCAGTGTTTTGGACGTGCGTGCACTCAGAGGCCCAAACATCGACTCGGACTACTATCTTGTTACAGCCAAAATACGCACCCGTCTCTGTGCAGAAAAAAATGTGCGCCCAAATATGCAAGAAAAGCTTAACGTCGAAAAGCTGCAATCACAACAGACAGCCAATGCATCCGCTACTCGACTCTCACACCTGCTCTCAGAGAGCACTCTACAACAAACCGGCATAAGCTAGCAGTGGAACTACATTTCCCGCTCATTAAGTACCGCCGCCGAAGAATTAGTCGGATTTCAGCGAGCCCGAAAGAACAACTGGTACTATGAGCAGTGTCAGCAAGCTGCAGAGAAAAAAGATGCCGTCTACAGACCCACGCTGCGATCGGGCACAAAGCGCGCTATGTGGGACCGCTATAGGGAAGTGAGACGGATTTGCCACAATAAGAAGAAAGAGTCCGAAATACGTGAGTGCGAGGAGCTATAAATGCTGGCCGACAGGAAGAATACCCGAAAATTTTGCCAGAGAGTTAGGCGACTTACGGAAGGTTTCAAGACCAGGACATACTCCTGTAAGAACAACAATGGCTACCTAGTTCCCGATGTTCAGAACGTACTTAAATTATGGAGGAAACACTTTTCCACCCTACTGAATGGTAGCAGCACTGAAAGTTGTGGAGAAACAAGAACTCGAGCAACAAGTCGATGATAACGGAGTCGATGTTGCTCCGCCTGACTATGACGAGGTACGAATAGCAATAACGCGGCTGAAAAACAACAATGCTGCTGGAGCCAACAGCCTGCTAGCTGAGCTATTCAAGTACGGTGGCGAGGAGGTGATAAGGTGCATGCATCAACTCGTATGCAGAATATGGTCAGAAGAACGTATGTCCGACGACTGGAATTTAAGTGTGCTCTGCCCAATCCACAAGAAAGGCGACCCCACCATTCGCACCAACTACCGCGGGATCAGCCTTCTAAAAATAGGTTACAAGGTCTTATCAATCGCATTGTGTGAAAGACTGAAGCCCACCGTCAATGAACTGATTGGGCCTTATCAATGTGGCTTTAGGCCTGGCAAATCCACCATAGACCAAGTGTTCACAATACGTCAAATCTTGGAAAAGACCCGCGAGAAAAGATCGACACTCACCACCTATTTGTCGACTTTAAAGCCGCTTTTGACAGCACTAAAAGGAGTTTCCCATGCGCCGCTATGTCTGAATTTGGCATCCCCTCAAAGCTCATAAAATGACGTTTAGCCCCGTCAGAATTGGGAAAGACCTCTCCGAGCAGTTCGCCACCAAAAAGAGTTTCAGACAGGGTCCCTTTCATGCGACTTCTTTAATCTGATGTTGGAGAAGATAATAAGAGCTGCAGAACTGAACCGCTCAGGAACAATTTACAGCGTGCAACTGCTGGCTTATGCCGATGACATCGACATTATCGGTAACAAAAAACCGCGAAGTGTGTTCTGCCTTTTCCAAGTTGGATAAGGAAGCAAAGCGAATGGGTCTGGTGGTAAGCGAGGACAAGCTGAAGTATGTATCTCCTGTCATCAAGCAAACAGTCACCACATTCGCGCCTTGGCACCCACGTCACTGTTGAAAGTTATAATTTCGGGGGAGTAGAGAATTTCGTTTACTTGGGAACCAGCATTAACACCGATAATAATAATGTCAGCATGGAAATCCAACGCAGAATCACTTTTGCCAACAAGTACTACTTTGGACTGAGTAGGCAATTCAGGAGTAAAGTCCTCTCTCGACGTACGAAAACCACACTATATAAGTCACTCATCATGCCCGTGTTGTTATATGGCGAAGAAGCATGGACAATAGCGTGGGCCGAAAATTCGCTTGTTTAGAATGTTGATTGGTAATAGCAAAAAGATGGTTCATTATGCTCTAAAAAAAATCTGTGTGCAAGATTAAAATTTTTGGTCAATATCTTAGGCTCGCCCAAGTCCCTCAAGGTTCAAGTGGTAAACAATTTTTTTTAGCTTATTTTGATTCTCTACAAAAATGGTCCATTTACCAAATTACGTAGGACTAATACTTTCGAAGATAATTGCAATTTAATTAAAAAAAATGTGTTAATTAATTACTTTTTATTTTTTGAGCACATTGAACTTTGATGGACTTGGGCGAGCCTAAGATATTGACCAAACATTTTCATCTTTCACACAAATTTTTTTTAGAGCACAATGAACCATATTTTTGCTATTCCTAATCAAAATTCTTAAAAAGAGGATTTTCGGCCCACGCTAATGGACAATGACAACATTCGATGAGGTGGCTCTTGGAGTATTCGAGAGAAAGATTTTGCGGTAGATTTACGGGCCTTTACGTCTTGACGACGGCGAGTACCGCAGACGAAGGAACGATGAGCTGTATGAGCTTTACAACGACATGGACATAGTGCAGAGAATTAAAATACAGCGGCTCCGCTGGCTTAGTCATGTCGAATGGACACCGACGCTCCAGCTCTAAAAGTATTCAACTCGTAACCCGCTGGTGGTAGCAGAGGGAGAGGGAGGCCCCCCCTCTGATATGGAAAGACCAGGTGGGGAAGAACTTGGTTTCACTTCGCATTTACAATTGGCGTCAGTTGGCACAGAAAAGAAACGACTGGCGTGCTTTTTTGAACTCGGCCAAAATCGCTTAGGCGGTTTCAGCGCCAAATACGAAGAAGAAGAATAAGAATATTCTGTTCCGTTTCGTAGTTTCTTGCAATTTCAATTTGCAGCCAAAATCGACTTCCATTATTATTCGTACGTTCGCGACCGCATGTTTGTTGCTAACATATTGAAAAATAAAAATCGAAAGATCATCCCTTGGCACCAAAGATATATCTAGAAAAATGATATAGAAACATAAAAAATATGGCGAAAGCCACAATAAATAATTATTTCAAACGTGCGGTAGCACGAACAATACGGCATCACAAACCGATTGAGTCAGCTGACCCATGCTTACAAAGCAGCGCTGAAACGAATGTGAAGAGAAAAGGTAATACCGAGTACTTAGGAAAATAACAGGAACTTGTTTTTGCAGAGGATTGTTATAAAAGGGATAAGCCCAACTGATGTGCCAATTCTTTTACGTTATTCGCAGCTACGAACTGTAAATTTAATAAACTCAATTTTACTCTAGAAACCGCTCCTTTTCTTTTGGTTGCCCGCTCTAAATCACCACACTGGTGACCCCGACGTGATAGCGTGAATAGTTTACCCGCTTTCCCTATTAATTACATTGCGTTGACTATTCATCGAAGTTTCGAGTGCATTTTGGTCTTGCACTTTGTAAGTTGGTTTGGTGCATCAAGCGCGCACGTGACTGGGTCGTTCAAGCGCCCATTTCAAGTATTTTTGAGTTTCGGCACCTTGCTGAGCACCTAAGGACTTTGCGCTGCACGAGGCTACCAAATGCCTTTCTCCTCAACCCGTCGCCCGACATGGCCAGAGGAAAACGTTCATCTTTAAGGAGTTAGCTAGCTGCTCACACGTTTTCGGTCGCCGCGACGCCCCCATCACGCCTTCACTTCGCTATATGAGGGGTCTCACCGAGTTATATCAAGGCATGAGAAGCATTTTGTAGTCGAGATCAGGCGAGAACACAATGATTTCTATCGACCGCCTTCGCCAGACGACGAAGATGAAATAGCGCCGAGGATGACAACGACTCAAATGACAGCAATGCCACGCCTTAACCTGGAACATCTCGACTTTCCTCTTCATATCATTCATCTGACACATAAAAGTGTCAGATTTCGCTGAGTTACATTAACTGTTTTCAACAAGCACTATTATAAATCACAGCGCAAGGCAGTGCGTGCGAGTGACGAAAGCAGCAACAGTAGCATGCTGAAATGACTCGCCTATACAGGGTGTCCCAGAAGAACCGTGCCAAACTTTAGGGCAAGGTAGGTGGGGGGGTGAGCTCACTGATAAACAAAAAATTTTCAGGTAAAAGTGACACCGTTTTTGAAATATTTACATTTTTTCGAATTTAAAAAAAATCGTGCCTTTTCATGTGTTTTCTTTAACTGCAACTACAAACCGGGCAATACTTAGTAAATTTTTTATGTAAAATACTTCCAGATAGTTGGCTCTCCATACTCAAATGCAATGTAGTTAAAATAAATTAAGGAACCATCATAAAATTAGGACTATTTCTGGATTTTTAACTTTTTGATATTTTCTTCCCCAACTTTGACTATCTCGGGTGAAAAAAAAATGTACTGAGCTATAACTTTACATTACATAAAAAAAATTGCTCATTTAATAAAGATTTCAGAAAGGTGCCACAATTACTGTTTTGAATAGAAAAAAAAAAAGTTATAGCCGCTTTTGTGGGTAAAGGACTGAGACACGCTAGAATGTATTTAATAGATTTAAATTGAATTTGCTCTTGTTACCGTCAAATGACATGCTAAATAGTACAAAGGTACATAATTACTTGCTCTTGACATTATTTTATTGGCTAAAGAGTTGCGAAACAAAAAACGTTTTTTTGCTTTCGCCGGTTTAATGGGGCATGTGGATACACCCAACATATTTAGTGTTATTCTATAGGCCAATACCTTTCAAACGATACCTTATGTATTAAGTTCCGGCCACTAGTTGGAAAGATATAGAGGTAAATGTGTTTTGGTTCGTGTCTCCACTACGAGATGCTTTGGTATGTATGTGGCGTCTGTACGTACCATCATTTAATTTTTTTCAAACTTTCAGGAATTAAAGCACATAAAAAACTAAGAAGGTTTGGTTTCAGGATGTTTTGATTCGTATGCCTGTGTGGGCGTGGCTGCTGCCTGAAATTCGAAAAAAGGCAATTTTTTTAACTACCACTGAGGCCGCATTACTCAGTCCATGTCATTGATGTGGTTATCAATAGAAGGGTTTTCAAACAAGCTATCTAACGCTATCTTTTGTGTTTATAAAATATAAATACGAAATAACGTTATCGCCTGAAAACTAAAAATCGGGCTGCTGAAAATAGAGATTTCGGGCATTTTCTCAAAAACTGGTCAGTCCATTTTATTCTAAGTTTCCACAAGTCTAGCAAAACCTTAGCTTTCATCTGGTATATAGCTTATATCTGGGAAAACTCTTGTTGTGGAGATATTGCTATTCCAATTGAAAAAATGTCGCTCCAAAAAGGGTCAAATGGGTAAAAATTAACATATCCGTCTAATTTGGTTACTTTAAGATATAAAAATAACATACCCAGTTCCCCGAAAAAAATCGCCCATTCCCCGATTGCCTTTTAAACCGAAATTCCCTGCAAATCGGGGAATTTCCCGCGAGTTGACAAGTTGAAGGATGCAGCTGTGCTAATCACTTTGTACATGGCTTGGAAACCACAGTTTGTGTGTATTTTAGAGTTTTTTTCAGTCACATGCCGAAATTGTAACATTCTTCCCCATTTTAATTGCAGGTATGTACACAGTATTTAACTATGCTACATGGGTTTATCACCAGGGATGCCGTTTGGATCTAAATAGATCCAATTGGATAAATTTTTAGACGAATTTTTGCGGGATACTTATTTTTTCCGGTCAGTATAAATGTGGATACTTTTTTAAATAGGCCAAAATTTTATATTCCCTATAAAGTTTTTTTCGTTCAAAAATCGATTTTCATTAAAGATGGTCGCTACTTAAGCGTGAAATTAAAGCATTTTTTTTTTGTGAACGAAGCAATGAACATATGGAGATCTCACCAAAATAGATATAAGCGCAATTGCTTTAATTAGCTTAAAAGGATGCTTTAAGCAAGATCTTAATATACATATCGTCGTTTAAAGTACAAAACCGCGTATCAACAAAATGCAAAACCGCGTATCAAGGTAATGCAAAACCGCGTATGTGACGTTGCATAAATTATTTTGTAGAGCGTAAAAACACTTATATTTAAAAATGGTTCTCTTTTTTATAAAGCAATCGCATTTCTGGCTAGTATATTTCAGGACTAATGGATAAGGATTGAGCCAAGAGCTTGTGTGAGCAAATCCAATTTTTGGCAGCAAATGTCAGTTACGCGGTTTTGCAGAATGACGATGCGCTGTTTTGTACTTTAAACGACGATATATATAAAGCAAATTATACTCTTTCTGTAGTAATCTCTTTCATATCACATATTTTCATTTGTTAATTTAAAAAGAAAGAAGATTTCAATGTAGTTTAAATTTGATTTATTTAAAGAAACTTTTATGAATTTTACTGAAAAGACTTTAAATACATTCTAAAAAAAATTTGTTTATTTGCGCATATTGAGAGAGGTAACCAGTACGCCGTGTAATAAAATTAATCATTGCCTGTTTACTTTTACATAACGAATTTGTCGCAAGAGCAAAATTACACATAAAATGTTTAAAATAAAGTTATGTTTATTATTAGTAGGAAATGTATTTGTAGTTTGAAAATTTTTGCAATTTTAAACATTCTATATATGTGTATATTTCAAAGATCTCAAGTTCAAAATCAAATACTGAACATCCTATACGTATATTTATACAGATTCTTGTTGAAAAATTGATACTTT
Organism: Rhagoletis pomonella; assembly: GCF_013731165.1. NCBI lineage: Eukaryota > Metazoa > Arthropoda > Insecta > Diptera > Tephritidae > Rhagoletis > Rhagoletis pomonella. The sequence continues at coordinate 14,960 of NW_023460710.1, read as the reverse complement.
TCAGTAGTAGTTTTACATGCTCTTTTTAGAGTGTACTTGCTATTTATTATATTTACTTTGCAAAATACTTATGCACAAAAAATGTACTTTACAAATTGAAATTACAAATGTTTGATTTTATGCACATGTATTCCAAGTCCTTAGGATGGGTTAAATTAAGTCTTTTTCATGAAAATGTTTGGTTTTCTTACAAATTATGAGATGTATATGTAAAAAAAGAAAATTGGATACATTTGGATACATTTTTGGCTTGGTCAGGGATACATTTTCTTGAGACGGCGCGGCAACACTGTTTATCACCCGCACTTAACCTACCTGGTATTTACCTATAGTTGTACATAAATATGTATGTATGAATGCATTTAGTTCACCCATTGTGCCGCTACTACTTACATACATATGTATAAATTGCCACTGAGCAAAACTACTTGAGAAAAAATCATTCGTTTAATAGCACGAGTGCAACACCGTACACGTGATAGAAGTAAAACTTCTTTAAAAAAAAACACATGTGTGCGCCCCACACCCAGTAGAAATCTCAACAACAATTAAACTAAGGCAATCAGACGAATACAGTTGTTTATTGTATCCAAAGTTAGTACCAAGTTGATAAGTTTTTATCATTTGTCATATTTTTTTAATTTTTAATTTTTTCGAATACATATCATCCTTGATATCATCGTATCCTTGATCATGCTTTTTGCCTTATTCCGTATTCGAAAAACTATGTGTTTCAATGGACACATCGATTTGAATACATAATTTAGATTTAGAGAATATTTTTAGCAATTTATATGAGAAAAATAAAACATTTAGTTTATTGCTTGTATTTTCGTCGATTTTAAATTTGCTACCACAAAATAATTGATATCAAATAAAACACCTCTTTGAGGTAAAATTTTCGAATGACGAAAGCTGAACTAGAAACACAAAATTTATGATATCAATTTCGTGACGAAAATTATACGCATTTTTTAACTGCCTTTGAAACGTACGGAAAATCTGAAATGCGCAAAGCTAATGAATTTAATTTTTTTTAATGAAAACTTTTATTTTTTTTAGTAAGCTCAAAAATCAACTTAAGTATTCGTTTTATTTTTAACTAAAATATTTTCTTTTCCATATTCAATACTATTAAAAAAGATAAAAATATAAAGTTTATTGTACTTGAAAGCTTTTACTTTTAATATCATTTAATGGAAAATGCATTTAAATATATGTTCGAAAGTTTGAAATATTTATGTATTTATTTCTCCTTTTAATTAATACTCAAAAAATTTAACACTAATTATTGGCAAATCTAAGGCTGCTAAATAAAAATATGAAATGTATTAAAGTGTACTTAATCAAAAGTTTTTTATTGTATATTCATGAATTAATTTTATTTTTTGACTTCCAAAGTAGTGGTTTTGGTCCATAATTGGACTAGTAGTTTTCTGTCTATTTTGAACTAGTATGAGACTGGTGTATTTCTGACCGAAATCTGACAATTGCCATCTCGTAGGACATCCCCATGTTAAAAATACCAATTGATTGCATGGAAAAAAGATAGTTGGCTGACTAGTTGGGCATGCGGTTCATACTAGTTGTGAAGTACATTTGACTACAGGGGTGTTGCCTCGCTCGCAGTGCGATGCGAGTAGCTGTCTGCATACTCACTCTGCTAGGAAAGACGAGTGAGCGACGAGCGAGCGCTCCGAGTGTACTATACAACACATGCATTTTTGGGCATAAAAATGTGGGAATGTATGTCAATAGATTATGTACGAAAGTATGTTAATAATTGTATGTACATATGCATATATATATGTATGTAAAGTATTATATTAGGGCAGCATTTAAAACAACAAATAAAATTGATTACATACATATGCATAGATTATGGAATGAATTATTTTTTAGAGTTATATTCATACATGTGTACACACATAACATGCATATTTATATATGTTTGTATGTACGTATTTATGTATATATGCATTTATGTATGTATGCACATATGCATTCTCAAATCCCTTGGTAATAGTGAGAATATATTGTATCATGGAGTCAACAACAAGCCTACAAAATATTAGTCTTTTATTTTAATTGTAAGAGCCGGCGCAACGATCACCAAGGGACCCACAGCACAATAGTCGAATAAGACCAATTCTTGTTGAAAATTCTGGGTTCAGCAAAAGGTTTCGGTGCATATTATTAGAAAATGAATCCGCAAAATATAAAGTCAAATATCATTTCTCGCAGCCCTTTAGCTTATCGTTAATCTCAAAGTTATCTTTTTTCAATAAAATTTTAATTGTTCTCTTGATAATTGCACTGGCCTAAAGTCAAAATATGTAAAGAATAGCATTAATATTGCTGGCGTGCATTTAGGTCGCTGGTTCTAAATATTCTAATGTTTTTTTAATATTAGCTATAGTTTGCGAATTTTTGCTAATTTAGGAACAATTTCGGTAGCTCTAATAGAAACGCCATTATTTTCCATCATCGTAGAAAAATTTTATTTATGCAAATGAGTATGGAAACACTGAACAGGCACAACTTCTAGAAACACTAATTAGTTTACTTAAGTTTATGCATACTATATAAAAATTGCAAATATAGGAAAATTACCAAACATTTTGTTCAACATTGTTTTTATTTTAAAATAATTGGTTTATAATCTGAACGATTTTCATCATATTATTATCATAAATCAGTAACAGTAAGTCTCGCCTTCAATTTGATAATTATTATGTACCGATCGAGTAACATTACCAAAGTTGTATCGAAAGACTTAAGTGGATCTCCAGTTTTTTTCTAAATAAATGTCTCTTCAATTGTATAAATAACTTTTAAATGAAAAAACCGGATTACAGAAAAGAATGCCAGGGAGTGACTTTTTTCGTTCAAGCTGAATGCGAAGCAATATCGTCCAATTGGAGAGTCCTCAAAAGGATTTCCCAGGATATGTTAAAGAGTATTGCATTTACTTACAGTCACTTTTTCACATAATGGAATTAACTAAAACATTTATGTATATCTAAACACCTATTGCACGTCGCCTACTCTCATATAACAGAAAATTTAGAAACCGCGAAAAATGAGCTTCTTCGGTGACTAATGAAACCATTCCGCAACAATTTTCAAGACTGCATAAATGGACTTAAAATGGGCGTTTATCACCCTAATTATACTATGTTAATGTTTGTACTTATATGCTTGAAACTACTATTAACTTATGAAACGATTCCTAATCTTTGACAATACATATTTGACTTCATTCGCCACGATCTTTAAAACTGACCAAATCGGCGTGACCAAGCCCATGGTCCTTTCAATATTACATATATAAACATCCGAAAACATTAAAACGTTTGAAATAAATCTCGTCTAACTTTTTGTACTTTTCACTTGGTTGCTGAAGTAATGAAGAATTGAAAATTCATAAGGGAAAATTATAGTTTTTGTAAGTTTTAGCTTAATATCGTAAAAACTTGTAGACATATTGAAAAATGATAAATGAACGTGGGATACAAAATTTAACAACCTTTAGTTTGATATATCGTTCTGTTTATAAAAATTGACGCATTCCATAGATATTACAAGCCAAAGTTTCATTTTCAAAATCCATACACTTTGATTCAATTGCGCGGGCTAAAGATAAGTTTTAAATTAATCTTTCGTGGCCAATAACAATTGGCTTAGACCTAAGACATCATAATATTACTATTACAATACGGTCAAATGCCTTTTATTTTCCCTCATACAAAATCGACCCAGCCTAATATGCATGTATTTTGTCTTTACAGAGAAAAGTAAGTAACGAAGATATTGGCCCTTATTATGAGCTGCATTCGATTTTCGATCTTCGCTGGCTATCGAAGATCGAAGATCGAAAGTGAAATTCGTATTATGAGCTATGCAAGCGTGTCGAAATTTTCGTTGAGTATCGAATTTTCTGTCGAACAGAATTTTGCTTTCGATGGTGTAGCGAAGTGTTAGAAAATTGTGAAAAATGTATGATTTTGTATATGTTTTCTTACATTTTGGCGGCTAGACATTAATTTTAAAAAATTTTTATTAATTTCATGCAGTTCTAACATCGTGAATACTAAACACAAGCTCGAAAAGCTGGTTTTACTTGTGAAAGAAAATCAAAATACTCTGTTGGCGCGATCTCTGAGAACAAAATCGTAGCGCTGTTGATAATTTTAAAATATTTTAAATAGATTTGGCTCACAAACGCTTCTTTAGATGGTCGGAACTTTTTATTTATTTATTTATTTAATCTAGAAAATAAACATTTCGTATAGACTATCCGATAAAACAAAGTATAAATATAAATTGATAACTATTTTAGCATACTATTTAAAAGTAGTTTGAAATTAGATTTGGTAGAAGAGAAATCGAACTTTTTAATGAATCTGTAGACAAATTTCTTAAATATATTTTATATCAAAATATATTCGAAAGACTAATAAACTTAAACTCTCTTAAACATTTGCTACTCCTGGCCAGTTTACTTAGCTCTCATCCTCCGACGAATCGTTGAACCAGAACTCGTTGTACTCATTTTACTACGTTTTTATAAACTTTCTTTCTTTTTTACTTCATTTTAATTAGAACAAATTTACATAAATATGTATAAGCACACTATTTGGTTTGCTCGATTTATAAACAAAGCTTCTCAACGGTGAAAAACCTAAACGAGCGAAATTCACAATAGCGCTATTCTTCATCGAATGAGTGCCATAATACCAAATGAAAATTCGTTCGCTCAGCACTTTCGACCACAGTCGAAAATCGAATGCAGCTCATAATAGGGGCCATTATAATCGTTTGTGCCGCATAAACAAAAAACAAGTAAGCACTTGTTAACACCCCCAAAATAGTTTGCTACTTGTAGCAGTTATGCTGTATACCTGAATGAAATATAGTCCTTGGTGAAAAAATTTATTTGTGGCCTGTTGGTCAAGGACCAGTGTTGCCGTTTTAGCCCTTTGGTGGCCAGATTTAGCTACCACATACTTTTTTTGGCCACGTAAATTTGAAATTGCCCCTAGTTTTTTTTTTAGCCCTTTGGAGAATTTATTCATACATGGCGTGAAAAAGTTTTATATGCTTAATTTGATCTCTTTTTTCATTTATGTAAGATATGAATTTTTAAACTAAGAAAGACTGATATACATATATACATATATGTATTGTATGTTCCTTACGTTTTTATACATATATACTATACAATAGTTAGGGCTGTTCACTTATCTATTAGCGATTTAACTATAGTTTAATATATATAAGTTTACGGCCCTTAATATGCTTAGGGCCGGTTACTCAATGTCTGGTTAACACTAATCTGCGGTTAAACATCGTTATCGACGTCTACGACTCCATGCATACAACAGGGAGTCGTTAATTTGTTAAATGGCCCATCATGTCGATTGACCGTGTATGTTTTTGTGGTGTGATTGAACCAGCTGCTGGTGCGATTTCAAAAACTATTTGAAAATTTTATGATTGTACCAGCATGATGGTATCGTGAGTGGTGAAATTAGCTCAATTTACTATGTAAGTATTTTGGCTGAAATTTCCAGCACTATATGAGTCAAAGCAGTGTTTGTGGAAGATTAAGTTCGCGATATTGCAGTTGTGAATTAAAAAAAAAAACAATGTTTAACAAAATGGTAGGAAAATTGTGAAATCTCGGCTCTAATCATTTTGATCTTTCCTCGACCTCATTTGTAAAAAAATAAATATTGTACCAGCATGCTGGTAAGTTATATGCTTCAAGCCTGATGGTACAATCACTTGATGGAGCCAGCAAGCTGGTGTCGTATATTTCCCCTTTTATACAAAAAGGTTTAGCTTTTTACCCAGTGTTCATTGTTTTTCTATACCATTACTTATTCAAAATGTTTGTGTGTATACTTATATATCGACGCTCGAATAACGAAACAGTGTAAATGCCACATACACTATTATTCGATAATTGCACCATTGGATAGACAATCCTTTAATCTATTAGAAAAATCTTTAGTTTTCTTAAATATCTCTTTGGCTCACTAATTTATTCCCGAAAAACGAAATTGTATTTGTATGGATTGTAATGGTTTATAAAAACTTCCAATTCGTTTTTCTCAAAACTATACTTTTCATGTTACACTATTTCATTATTCCAGCGACGATATGTATATGTTAGTAAAAAATTTTAGCTGCCATTTTTAGCCACAACGTCTTTTTTTTAGCTCTTTTTTAGCCCTTTTTTTAAAGGAATTTGGCTACCACTAAATTTGATTCGCGGCAACACTGTCAAGGACATATGTACATATGTACATATGTATGCATGTATATATGGATATGTAGACATGGGAAAATTTGCGTAAACAAAGAATAGAGACCGGTTCGCATACAACTTTGGCGTTGCGTTGGCGTCGAATTTCAAAGCAGCCGTCCACATTTCCAAAATTTGGCAACGCTAAGGCCAACACAAAGCAGAACGATCGCTGCGTCGGTCGCCAGCTGTTGCAAATAAATAAAATTAAATGAAATGTTTTTTCCTTTTAATCAAATGAAGGCAAGAAATATAATTTTTCATGCAATTATTGATATGAAATATTAATTTATCTCTCGTTAATATGTTAATTTAGTGGCCAAAGTAGTCTCTGCCAAGTTTCATTGTAGAACGAATACTTTTAACTTGCGTTCTGTCAAACCAACGCCAACTACAAAGTCAACGCGAAAGTGCTATGTGGACCAGCCTTAATTATCAAATAGTAGTTTGGATTATCCTACATACATACATATGTATGGGGGCTAAACCAGGAATATTCATTTGAAAATGCTGATGTCCTACTCATTTATGAAATGAAAGACAAAATAATGATTTTTATAAATATTATATTCTCATTTATACATATGTAACATAGTTACTTAGTCAAATTACTTGTATGTAAGAATACAAAGACAAATTATTTATCAGAAGCATTGCCCCTTACATATTGAAAAAAAGTAATTAAAGCTCTCAAAAAAGCAAAATCGCTACAGCGAAAAAAGTGTTTGAAAAACCGCACAAAAAAGAACCGCATAAAAAGTGTATAAGTTGAAATTTTATAAGAAATTATTGAACATTAAAAACATTATACCTACATAGATATGTATGCACATATGTGCCTACCTAGTAGATAAAACTGGTCAAAATAGCACGAATCTATTCTTCTGTGCATGAGAATATATACGTAAATATATAAAAACATATGTGTGTATACTAGAGACCTGCGCGAGTGATTCCGGCATCGTATGAGTACGAGTACTAGTAATCGTTTTATGAGCACAGCGATGCTTTTTTAGAATCGTATAATCGCTCACCCGATGCCGATTCTGCCGATGCGACATCGTAGCATCGGACGATTACTATTTTGGCATCGCCGTAACACGTAACGTGTAAAATGCACTAAGCGAAATACAACAAATACATAATTTTTAGATACTGAACTTAAAATAAAATAAATCAAAGGATTTATTAATTTTCCGGCTAAAGAAAAAATGATTTAATTTTAAAGACAACCTTTATTAAACTTTTCATTTCATTTTATAATTCATGTTTTATAGTAGAGAATAAAGTATTTTTAATTCATCTGTTTGTGTTGAGAATGTAAAAATGAAATTGCATCCAAGTTTTCGCCTTTTAAATTTGTTCTTCGGTCCTCTAAATTGCGATTTGCCGAACTGAATTTCACTTGATGCGCTGGATGCGGGAATACATAAAATATGTTGTGAAAGTTTCTCTAAGAGTGGAAATTCTTCCCCATGGGTCTTCCACCAATGCAAAATATCTGATTCCGGAAAATTGGCGTCTTTATACAACTCCATTTGCACGTTTATTACAGATTCGTTGTTGCGGATGTTCGGAAAATGGACATCTTTGTATTCAGATAACATCTGGTCTAAAGTATCTACATCGTCATCGACGGAATTTTTTGTGTCTAGGCTTTCAAATAACGTGCTTACATTACTTTCCAAGGATGACATCGTGGCTATATTAAGAGGCTCATCTTTAAGCTGTGACAGACGGCAAAGCTTATGCATATAATCTGGCATACATATGCGCATAATAATTATGACCTCACAGACGGCAGTTATGCGGATAAACGAGCCGCAAGGTCGTGGGTTCGAGTCCCACGGCCAATTAAATTTTCATTTTTTTTTACTTTTTTTTTCATTCTTTTTTTTATAAGTTCTATATTTTTTTTACGTTGCTTTCAGTTAGTTGTTGTTGACTTTTTATTAAAATTCAACTCTAAAAATTTAAATTAACTGATAGTAAAATAAAAAAAGTGATATAAAATAAAGCAAATGAAAACAAAATAAAGTAACATTAAATATATAGATCAAATAAAATAAAAAAAATATAAAATAAATAAAAACAAAAAAAAATTTCGCAATCGCTCCAACCGAGGATCGAACCTGGCAGCTACAGGCTTGTATCCCGTAACTCTTACCACTCGGCTCCTGCGGACGCGGAGAACGCGCGCTTTATTTGCTTACTTGTAGAAAACAGCTGACCAGTGTTGTCAACGAAAACTGCCCGGATCCGAGTTAATTCCCAAAAATTTCGTGCATTTGTTCGGCTGCTTATGCGCATGTTAAAGAGGAAAATGCATGAGTCAAAGCAAATAAAGGCTGGTTATGCAAATAATCGAGCCCGTTTGTCTACCGTATTTCACTAGGTGGTACACTTCCTCACGTTCAACCTCGTTTAAATAACGTAGCTGCTTATATTCTGGCCAGAAAAATGCTGCAACGTTATGTACTTTGTTCAGTTGTAACTTCTTTTCGAACAACTCTAAACAATATGCAACTATAAAACTAATCTCCTCACTGCTTTCTTCGTTTTTAAGTTTCAATAATTTCATTTTAACAATATGCATATGTAATAAAACTAAATGAATAGTTGGGTCTTTTTCACCTTCTAACAGTAATTTTGCGCTCTTAAACGGTTCTAAAAATACAAGTACTCTGTCTAATAAATGCTTTTCAATCCCGATGAGACGATGCGATTCTTTTGATTTCTCCAAAATTTCTTCAATGATATTCAAATTTCGACGCACAGAAAACAGCATATCAAATACTGTGTTCCACCTCGATGCACATTCTTGTTTTACAGTCGTTTCTAACGTACAGTTTCTACCTGTTCGTTTTAAATTTTCCACTACAGTTTTACATGCGTTTATTAAATGTAATACATGAGGCGCACCCTCTTTGAGTTTTTCTTTGTCGAAAGAATGTTTTCAAATAATATTAAGCATATGGGCTGCACAGTTAATTCTTGAGTGATTGTGTAAAGCCTTTTTATATTTGGTCCTTGATCAGTTGTAAAAGTAATTTTTTTATGTAAATCTCGTTCTGAGCCCAATTCTTCAAACCTATCTCCTATTGAACTGATATTTTCTGCTGATTTTTTAATAACGTTCTCATCCTGATCAATAGACTCAAATTCAACTGTAAATAAAGAGCGACTGAAAGAAAAAGCCCCATTAAAGTAACTATTTTGGAGGGTACATGTTAGTTTATAAATCTTCCATTACTTTTGAAATTTCCACGTAGTTTCAAGATAATGTACGGTTAAAGTAAGAAAACTCCTCTGCTTCTTGCTGTCGGTCCACAAATCCATTGTACCAGCACACCTGCCTAAAATATATTTTGTAATATTGCACATACTTATAGAGAGAAATAAAAGAATGCAATCAATTAGGGATGTGCCGGGTATCCGGTAGAATCCGGCCTATCCAGCCCTTTTTTGGTTACCCGGTTATCCGGCCGGATACTGGCTAATATCCGGCCGGATTCCGGATATCGATTATAGAAGATTCAATTTAGAAATTTAACCCAGATTTTGTATTTTTGTAATCCAATTTAATAGTATCTAATTAGTAATCAAAGTTTCCGCATTATCGGACAACAACCTATTTCTATTTTCAACATAAATGTTACCCGATGCACTAAATACTCTTTCCGAGTTCACTGAGGAAGGTGGCGCGCAGAGATACTTCATTGCCAGTGTAAAAAAAAATGGAAATTCTTTGCGGCTATACTTTCACCAAGTTAAGGGATCTTCTTGTCTGGATATAAGAGGTAGCTGCAAATATTTCTCTATTTCTAGTTTCATGTACGTTCATCTACGTTCGCTGCCTTGTCTACCAATCGTTTGGCTATCCATATCACTAGAAACACTAGAATCAGCATCAGAGCCGTTGGCGATTTCCTCAAAGCATTGCCAAATATCCTCGTGAGCTCGATCTTCGATGGAAGCTTTCACTATAGTTCGGCATTTTTCATATGATTCAACTGGTTTCTCCATGCTAACTGATTTATAATTTCGAATTAGTTCATCAACAACCCAGTTTTTAGCTTTATTGGCGTCAGAAAAAAAACGAGTTTGAAACGTGGGTCACAAAATGTTGCAATAGTGAAGCATTGTCGTTGTTGAATGTTTAGTCCTATAATCAAGTAAATTTTTTTATTAATAGTTCTATAAATACTTTTGATAAGTGAATCGCAATTTCAGAGTCGCATTGGCTTTAGTTTATCAGGTTTATTCAGTGAAATCGCTGGATAAATTTATCAGAAATGTGTAAACGAGTTTCCATACAAATTTTGACAGTTCATTTATAAAGTTTACACAATTATAAGTTTATACGGTTTACATTGCATTTGATAGTCGTTTGACATGTGCTGTGGACCGTGTAAAGTGCTGTTTGATCAAAATTAAAGATGGGCGATCTCGTGACTTTTGAGGAGCAACGTTATTTGTGACTGTGACTTTGCAGTCAAGTGATTTTCATCCGTGACTGTGACAAAAACAGTGACAAAAAAGTTGCAAACGGTAATCTTTTACCGAGTGAACTAACCCTACAAGAATTGTGTGATGGAAACTAACACATTCTCATTTACTTTACTAACACATATACAAATTTTGCGTTGGTTAAAAAGAGACAACTAAATAATGCCATAAGTCGGAGGAACACGGAACACAAATGTTTACATCAGATTTTTCACACTGCCCTTTAGAGTTTGATAGAAACTTGTAGGTAGCCAGTGACAGAAATCTCTATCAGTCTTGCCACTCAAATGATTTGTCAAATGATAGTCACTGTTCTTGCAGGGAAGGGCATTATTAATTTATTTGGCATTACTGACTATTTTCGTCGTTTGGTTTGGTCATTCCCACTCGTTTTTAATGGTGTGAAATTCTAATACCAAACATCGTAAATCAGATTTTAGTCTTAAATAACTGGTTGCAGTTTCTCAATGTGTAATTCCCTGCAAAAATCGCGACTACTCCATGCATGCGTGTAAAGAGTACTCCCTAAGGACCAAAGAGTACTCCAAAATTAACCACAATTCATATAAAAAATATGGTCCAATTAACATTGCGATGTCCTAGGGCAGGACCATATACTCCATCCCTGCATTACAACAGAGTAGCACAAAACTACTCCAACATATTAACAATGGCATTGTTGTTATATTTTTTCGTTTGTACACGCTTTTGTTTTTCACTTCTCAAATGCTTTTTCGAAATTAATAAAAACCAAGACAAAAATTAAAAATTACATGTTGCCTCTGACGGCATTCGAACTCGAACATGCTGGGAGCTAAGAACTAACAGCGAGCATCTCTACACGTTCAGCTAAAGCCAGACATGCAAATGTGCTTTCAAATGCTCAACTTCAATCACATTTCATTAAACACGAGCAGTGATCGGATAACAAACAATAAGCTGGCGCAAACACACGAGTTGGTCCGCTACAGCATGACAGAGGATCACTTTTGTAACTACTCCAATTTACCACAAATAGACAACATGGTCCAACAATTATTGCAGGGTTGCGACTGCTACTTTATCACAGTCACAGTTCGTAGCTGTTGCCGTGACTGTTACTGCTATTGTTGAAGGCGCAATCCTACTACAAAAACATCAATGCCACTGTTCCCTTGTCACAGTCTGTCAAGGTGACTTTTTGGAAGTTGTCACAGCAGCTACCCGTGACTTTTGAGTAACCGTGACAAAGTCACAGGTACGCAAATATCTGCCACCTCTAATCAAAATGATAAACAAAGTGAAAGAACAAGTGCCCGATAATTTAAATAAAAAGAAGAAATGAGCAAGAAAAGAAAATAATTCGACTTCATTTTAGAACTAATATATTATTTCAAAAATCTCCAAAACGTTTTTTGTGGTGATACATCTTCAACAAAAACTGAAATTTTATGGGTTTTTTGACGTGTGTAAGTCAAACCATCTAATTACACAGACATATCTGTGCACAATAATTTAAATAAAAACACATAATTGAACAACTCTTCAACTTCAACCAAAACGAAAAACTGAAATTTGATGGGTTTTTTGAAGCGTGTAAGTTAAACCATCTAATTACACAGAACACACTTTGATCAAACAATGTGATCATGTAAGGTCCATATAAGGCATCAACACACATGTGCGATTCTGACGGTGCGAATCTGTTCCGAAAAAATTACCACAATGCCGCAACTATTTATTGGAAATTGCAGACCTACGCGTTCGGAAACGAAAAAGGTTAATAGGCGGGTTCTGTATAATTTAAACAAAAATTAACGTAAGAAAACAAAACATCTTGATTGTTCAAAAGCAAAGAATTTGATGAAGATTGTTTTTTGTTTGTTTATAAGATGCCATTTTTCACTGCGATAGCATCGCACAGATGTGTGCGTAATTGTGTTTCCGAAGTGGTAAATTCTGTAGCATCAGAAACGGTGCGGAGGTCGAGGTGAACTCGAGCCGGCAAAAAAACAATATTGTGAAATTTATTAAGGGCAGCAGGCTACCGGATATCCGATCGGATATCCGAATCCGGCTGTTATTTTTTACAGGATATCCGGAATCCGGTTATCCGGCAAAATCTGTATCCGGCACATCCCTACAATCAATCTTTTTCTATGTACGGTCGAATGTTATTCACTTCACGTTCAGAAGTGTGGACTTTCAGTAGTCTACGGTTTACCGTAGTATAATGTGGCAGTATATCGTCGATTGAAAATTTTTTTGTTCCTAACTTGACACCTACTTCTATTAGACATCGTGCCATGTCTTTTAAACCAGAACCATTTACAGCTTCAAATGATCGTAGATCTCGAGCAACAAACTCAACACAACTTCTGGTCACTTCATTTCGGATATTCATTTACAAAAACGCACGATTTTCTCCTCTTTGTCTCAGTTAAATTTTCGTTTTCGCTTAATCGTTTGTAGCAAGTATGCTTTTTTAAATTTGAAGGACTACTTCCTTTTCCCATATATGTAATACTCCTATATTGGCAGTAAGAGCTAGTACCGTCCGAAAACACTACAGTACAGATATATCAATAAACACGTACGAAAGAAAAGGAACACATACGTTTATAAATAAACATGTACACAACACATATACAAAAACGGCACTCAAGTACACAATACATTGACAAAAACGATACTAGACTGTCTCGCTTTGATTTCGGAATGCTTACATTGAGAAGTTAGCTTACTGCCAATATAGAAGTATTACATATATGCCTTTTCCAAACTTAAATATTTTCTGGCAACGTTCACACAAAAGATACGGCACTATTTCCAACGTACTGGAATTTATAATTTTCTTGAAGTTTTTCCATACGTCACTGGGGCCAGTAGCCTCAATCGCAGAATATTTCCCGATTTTACTTTATTTAGCACTTCCATTTTGCCGTACAATCTCGTTTTTGATGCTTTACCCGTTTTAATGAATTTTTAAGTTTTGTCATTGTGACAAATTTTTCAAATTTAACTTCGCTCAACAAAAACGTCTCATATGAAAATGATGATGTGAAAAAAATATCCGTTTGCTACCAAGTAAAACGATGCTTTGCCAACGATGTCAAACATAAATTCAAGTATTCGCATCGTTTCTATTCATACTCGGCGATTATTAACTTGTTATATTTTTACTTATTCGTGCAGGTCTCTAGTATATACATATGTATGTATATACATATCTGCATGCGTGCATACAATCCTTTACTCGAAATTCTTAGTTGCTGCAATTTTTATCCCATACATTTTTGCCGACCAAACAACGCGTGTCTAATCTGCTTGCCTCATTTGCCCCGCTCGTTTACTCGCCTCGCTCGTCTGCTGCTGCAAATGAGTGCCTCGCTCGCAACGACACTCTCGCGAGGGCAGAGCTAATGATGCCCTCGTTTGCTTGCCGCTCTACTCTTGCGCTGCCCTCGCTCGCTGGCTGCTCAGCGCGTGCGCTCGTACTTAACGAGTGCTCATTTGCAAACAGCCTCGCGTGTTGCTCGTGAGTTTCGCTAGCTCAGAGCAAACTAACGAGCGAGTGAGGGGCTAAAATGAAGCAAATCCGAACCCTGAGCTGACCCATTCTTACAAAGCAGCGCTGAAATGAGTGTGAAGAGAAAAGGTAATACCGAGTACATAGGAAAATAACAGGAACTTGTTTTTCAGAGGATTGGTATAAAAGGGATCAACCTAACTGGTGTGACAATTCTTTTACGTTATTCGCAGCTACGAACTGTTAATTTAATATATACAATTTTACTCTACAAACCGCGTCTTTTCTTTTGGTTGACCGCACTAAATCACCACAATAAAATGTATAAAAATTTATGTTTTCTTTGTTTATTTGAACTTCAAAAGCGCTCGAACGTACGGTTGCGAGCGTTGGAAATGCCCATACACATATACTTTATTTTATGTCGTCTTTCCTGAAGTATGTTGGACATACTACACTGAGAGTTTTTTTCTCTATTAAAATCAAATATAACGTAATTGATCTTAAATAAACGTCAACGAAAGTCCTGTATATTGGTAAATATTCAATTCAATTACGCGCATATTAAAATGACTGCGTTCGTTCTGAAAAAGCATCCGTGAAGTGAATAATCAAGACAAAAACAAGAAA
>NW_023460709.1:21783-33124 GCF_013731165.1 Rhagoletis pomonella | reverse complement strand
TCAAATTCATTGGAATCCACTTAAACAAGTAATTAAATACTTTTCAACATGAATTAGCAGAGTGCACTTTTCTTTTGTTTACAATTTTGTTGCCAAACTCTCTACAGCTGATCGTTTGACACATTTACCAGAATTTACCAGCAAAAAATTCTCGGACTAAAACGGGTAACTTCTGACAGAGAGAGAACCGTATTTAGTCTCTTTTTTGTCCTCTCAATAGAGAGTAAAATTGACTGATTCTGACTATTTCTGACAAGTCCGGACTCGTACGGGATCGTATTTTACAGTGTTTTACTAAAATTGATGAATAAATTACATATGTATTTATTTACATATATAATAGTCTTTAAATCTTATTACTTTAAACGAGCAATTCTTGTATATATGTATGGATGTATGTATATAAATATATATGTATGTATGTGTATACATGAATGGGACGTTTCACATCAACCGGCCCAGAGCACTGTCCAAAATTCTAAGCAACTAAAGTAAACATATACTAAGTCAAAATACTCGATTGCAAAGTGGCAGAATTTAAAATTCAAAATGGGGTCATTACTGTGCTAGGTAAAAGACGCTGAATTCGCAAATAAAATGTTGGGTCGTGACATATTTTAATGTTTTCCCCTCTGGAGTCAGTTTTTTTTGGAATTTTCAAATAAACGCCTCACATAACGGATAAACACAATTTATTTTTATATGGCAAAAAAATTCAAAAAAACTAACGGTAATTTTTTGCCACTTAAAACTTGTACTTTATTTGACTACATTTGGAACAGTATACTCAAAAAAATTCCAACACTTCTGAGAAAAAAGTTTGAAATTTGTTACATTATTTTTTTATTTAGTTTAAGTCTGTATTTTTATTGAAAATTCTTAAAAATAAATATTAGCGGCAAACAATATCATTTTGAAAAGGGGTGCTATTGATGTGGCCGATACTGTATGTGTACGTTCAAATTCACACCTTTGCATGAATAACGCTACATCTCAAATACAATTTTTTTGAGTTAGGCATACAGAAATGACCTGAAATGTTGTGTAAAAATATCATTGCTGTTGCTTGATTAACAATAGCTCATTAGAAGAAAGTATGTATTCATTTTTACTATGGAAGTACATACATACATATATGTATGTAAATTCAAATCTTTAAAGCGGGTTTTCTCGAGTTTTTGGTATTTTGAGATGTGATATTGTTCATGGAAAGGGGCGATATGCACAATTAATGTATGTATTTTGATATGGATATGTATCTACATACATACGTACATACATATGTATGTACATACATTCACAAAAGAATCGCGCATATCAAACATCCAGTATGGCCCACATGTGCGGAGTTCCTCTACTATTTGTTTATCCCGGTGGCTATGTGCAACAGTTTTAAAATTTTGTTCAACCAAGACACTCGTTGGGCGCATATCGAAAGACGACCGCGGCATTTGCGTTGTAGTGATTTTACTTTTGCTTCATTTTACTTAGAATTTTATCTGCCGAAGGAATACAAAATGCACTTGAAGCGTTGGAATATAAAAAAATTAACCCTTTACGGCTGTGGATTATTGATTCTGTATATTTTAATCGCGAGTAGATATCGCAAGTATAAGATTGATGCGATGATTGGCAATAGTAAACCGGAAGAGGTCTGGGAGTATGTGGCAGATTTTAGTAAAATGCGTTCACTCAATCCGACTATGTAAGTAAAAGCTATATGTATATATCGCACACGATCTTCAAAAGTGACACAACTCAAAATTTGGCATTTTTGAAATTATGCACTAAAAATGTATTTATGTTACCTTTAAGCAAAAGCTGGAGAAAATTTTTGTTGCAATTTATTGAAAACACCTAAGGCATAGTCTCGCTTGCCCATACGATTAATATGTGCTACGAAATAGTTTTATTGCATTTTCTGACGAACGTGTAGTTTTGAGTTGTGTCACTTTTAAAGATCGTGTGCGATATGTACATGCATAAATGTGTGTTTATACATACATACATGTACATACATACATACATACATATAGATATATACATATATATCGTCGTTTAAAGAACAAAACCGTGTATCGTCATTCTGCAAAACCGCGTAACTGACACTGGTTGCCAAAAATTGGATTTCCTCACACAAACTCTTGGCTCAATCCTTATCCATTCGGTTTTGCATTTTGTTGATACGCGGTTTTGTACTTTAAACGACGATATATATATATATACATATATGTATATATGCATAAATTCAAATTTAAAAGATCTGCGGAGCACGCCGCACACATACTATTGATGTATGCACATTAGGGTGGTCCAAAAATGCATGTGAAAAGATAAAGCCGAAATTTTTATGCCCCCACCACCTAGGATTGTTCTACACCGAAAAAAAAATATTTTAAATTTAAAAGATATTTAGAGGTCGCTCGATGCGCTCAAAAATTTTCATGTATTTTATACGGGAAAAACCACGTTTCGTAGAAATGGTATAGAATTCTTGAAAATCAATACTTTTGTTAAACCGCTCCTGAATTTTGCAAAGTGGAATTATCATTTTGAGTACATTCTCTTATCGGATCTCTCTTTCTTTTTTTAAAATATCGACCATCGACAGTTCCATAAGTAACGTAACTCTTCTTCTTACCGTTTTTCTGGTAGGCTGTAGGTGTGTTTTTGGTTAGTGTATTGGTGTTTATGGTTCAGTGAGTTAGTGTTTTTTAAATAAATTGTAATAGAAATGGAAGAAATTGTAATAGAAATTAAAGAAATTGTAAAAGACAAGAGCAAATGCCAAAAAATAGGTGATCTCTGCTGTAGGCATTTTTTGACAATCAGCTGATAGTGTTTTTACTTAGGAAACTGTACGATGATATCGACAATCTGATGCTGGGGAATGTACTAGCGATTTAGAAGTATTGCATATATGGTGATAGCGCCTATTTACGTACACATGCAAATATAGAATGGCCATTTGTAGGGGGCTCGCACATATTTATCACCGGGCCCAGATTTCCTCTTGGCGGCCCTTTATGTCTGTATCCTTAGAAAAAGAATTATATGTGACCTGGTCTACGAAAAGGGAGCTTACGTGCGAAAACTAGTTTTCTGTGAAAAAGCTGTTAAAAGTAAGCAACTCGTTTCGTCAGTTTCTCATTATCTTGTTAATTGTTCTCCGCGCCGGACGTCCAGTAAGTGATGTTGTTGGTCCAGTAAGTGTTGTTGTTGGTCCAGTAAGTGTTGTTGTTGGTCGGAATATTATTATAGTTCATCGTGTAAGTTGCTAGTGTGGAACATTTAAAAAAGTAACACTCAAGAAGTGACGATTACTGTTTCTGTTGATTATCGTATTCGCATTTCGCATGAAATGAAACATGAGTGTTGATGAGGAGTTCAGTGCCGTATACGGACAATATTTCCATGAAAAGGATGATGAAAACGATGATGAAAACTATGAAGAGAGCGATGATGATGAAGACGAAGTATGTGTATCTCAGGCAGAAGATGATACCGAACAAACTTTTGTTAAGATGGACCTGTGTGTTGTTGATGTAAAGGAGGAGGAGCTGGTAACAAAATTTCTGTCAAAAGATTGTTGTAATAATGAATGCCCATAATACGTTTTTCTAGTGTATAATCATGTCTTTATAGCTTATAATTCAATGTATTTTGTTCATTACCAATAAATTATATTTTGTCGTATTTTTACTCTTCTTTCTCTACATTTTTAGTACACTTCTAAGCAAGTTAGGATTTTCTGCTTTTCACCACGTGAAAAAGCATCTCATCTTCCATCCGAATCAACCAAAAAGTGAAAATTGATTTTTTGACACCTAAGCCCCCTTTCCGTAGACCAGGTCACATATGTGCATTTTGTTTATAATTATTTTCCATACATTAAATTGGTATTCGGGTATAATTTTCACTTCCGTTATCACAAACAATAGGAGTGTTCGCTATGCAACTGCCAGTAAGAATTAGCCAGTAACAAAATTCAGAGAATAAGGTATCTTACTCTCCCAAAGAGAGAAACTTACTGAGTTTTGCGCAAACAGGAATTAGCAAACATTTGCAAGCTTCACTGCCAGCTGGCGCCCACGGTTGCATTTCGAGCATAATAAATTTTTAAAATTATTTCAGGTGGAAACCAAAACAGGACCTATACGTATATTTCTTCCTATTTTGACTTTCTTCAACATACGCTTCAATTTCTTTGTGGAAGTCACTGTCGGATTTCCTATATCGACAGTGGTGCCGAGTGCGTTCCGATTACGAATACAGCCTTTTCAGTCGAGTACCTTTCAAATATATGGAATTAATTAAATTAATTGAATAAACGAATATTTACATACTCCTTTCATTAGTAAATCGCAACAAGATAGTTCATTTTTAAATTTAACGAACTCGTTGATTCAAATTAATGTTGACAAAATGCAATCGTGTGCCACAATCCTGCTTGCAAATTCTTACTGGCAAAAATTTTCCCAGCACGAATTTGCAACTTCTCCTCCAAATGAAATGTCAAAATTGTGCTCCCTCCTTGCAAGTAACATTTGGTAACAATTGGTACCAACTTGTACAAATTTTTTGCATAGCGAACACTCCTAATAGTATAATGCATGATACAAAAATATAAAGGTTAGAAGAGCACGCCAATATGACTCCAAGTTAGGAGTCATATTAGAGTTTGAAATATGGTGCTTTCTGAGACTTAAAAAAATATATTCTTTATAATTCTGATTATTAATACACTTTTACTTGATACTTTTGTTCAACTCCGAATTTATGACACCAAAAGAGTCCGAAATGAGTCAGTGTGATTGACTGGTCTCGTGGTGAAATTAAAAACAGGTGAAGTAATAAAACAGCTTTCTCGATTTGTTTGCCTAACATTCGGGTATCTTATAGAAATTGTTAACGGCAAATTTTCAAATAAGTATCAGATCTTTCTTTTCGCTCCAATTATCGCACCTGGCACAATTTTGCCATGGACTGGTCTTAGAATCATATTTATGACAAAAGAAAGACTCATTTTAGACTCATAAACTCTGAGCACTCAGAAAATTGTTTAAAGAGTTGTTTTTTACTTTTTCTTTGACTGAAAAAAACAAAAGCCAAGTTTGACCAAAAAACTTTAAATTTTGATTGAAAACATATCGGTGAAAAAATAAAAATTATTTATTGCCTCTTTTAAAAAAAAGGATAATAGTACGGTCCCTGAAATATACATTTCCTTTCTAATCAACTTCAAATTAACTTATAGTTTATCTCCTGCACTTATAGTTTCCTGCAGGGTATGTTTTTAGTACAGTACGCTTAATAGTATATCGTCGATGTTTTTGCAAAACCGTCTATCTTACGGCACTCAAATTTTATAGGAGAGCGAAAAAACGCGGTTTCTTTGAAGGTATTGCCTTTATAGGCGGTATTTTCTCTAGCTTTTATTTTACAAATATGTTGTTTTAATAACGATTTTAAGATCATTATGCATAAATCTCGATGCCTGGAATTCGGGGTTAACAAATCTCGTTTTTCCCACAACGGCGATTTAGGCGGTTTTGCATAAACATCGATGATGTAGCTTAAATATAGCCTTGGCACATTAAGTTAAACTTTTGGCAAATAAAATGAATTTTTAGGCAAATAAAATGAAACTCTTCTGTAGTACTAAACAGTGCCTGAAAAACTGTTGTTGTTGCAGCGGCTAACTGGTACTAACTGGTACCTAAAGTTTAAATTTATTTGCCCAAAGTTTAGGTCTATTTGCCAAAAGTTTAACTTAATGTGTCAATGCTATACTTGCACAATGGATTTATAAAAAAAAAAATAAAAAATTTAACATTACAATAATCAACGAAATATAGCCACTACTGGTCAAAATAACCTAGGATTGTTCTACAGTAATACATTGAAATAGAAGAAAATTATTATAAACATATGTACATACATAATGCTTATATTTTTCGCCTTCTACAATAGCTTGGACTTCAAAATTATCGCCGACAATGGACATGCACATGAATGGCGTTACACAGTCGTATACACGGAGCGTTTATCGCACTGGCCCTATTGGTTGAATACGGCGAAAGCAGATTATATTGTTACTAAGACTATGCCAGGAGTGGAGCCCGCCATTTATGCGATCGAGTCCAATCACAAGACTTGCTTCTTCAAAGGCACCTATTGTTGTAAGTTCCGATGCACGGCGCTTATAAAAGGTGTCCCATAATTTACGCAAAATTTTCATTAAATAGAAAACACAGTTTGTTTCACAACTTGATGACTTCGTTCGTCATAACTGCCGCATTTGGGGTTTAAAGAACACATTTGTGAATGTCGAAAAACAAATGTGCGTATTTTCAGCTGGCGTCGTAATTGCTCCATATTTTTTTTTTTTTATGTAGGAAAAATTCGTATAGGCGCGTATTTTTCGGTAAACCTGGGGCAATCCTTTCCCCGAAGGGCTATTCCAGACATAAACCTATCATTCATATTTAGAAAAGCAATTGTGAAACAAACTGTGTTTTCTATTTAAGAAATTTTAATGTTGCATAAATTACACGGTGTTACAAAAAAAAAAACGCGAAATGAAACTAGCGATAATCTAATTATTGTATTGATATATGTACATTTTCGAAACATATTGGATTTTTAAAGGACGAAAAGTAGTCAAGCTGTTAATAGATAAGTGCAACATGCAAAATAACGTTAAAAAATTAAACCTCTTTTCAAGTTATACTGGGCCCTAGCTACAACCTACACTAAGTATTGTTTCGGGCGTATTTATTTCGTGATTTTTTTGTAGCACCGTGTTATAGGTACGGTGACCATCCGTTCTGTTTTTTGCAGGACCGTACTGTTTTTCGAAGGTAGGTCCTGCGTAGTTTTCCAAACCTGAAAAACCTCAAAATGTACTGCTTTTTACCAAGTGTCCTGCATTTGTCCCGCATTTTATCCGTTATTTTAAAATTATCGGACAATGGATGGATTTTTTCAAAAAAAAGTGTTTCTTGGTACTTTTCGCAGCTTTTCTTCAATATCTCATGAAAAAATCTCCCAATCAACGTAAGCGACTTACATCTCGAAGGGTATTGATGTGCCTCTTACCAAAATATATAACTTGTGGAGACTTCAATGAAAATTATTAGTGCTACAGGCGACCATTTGCATTTTGTCGTCAAAGTCGAAAAAAGTGAGATTTTCAATCAAATACGCAGTTTTATTTGATTATTTTTTTTCATTAGTTTAAAAATTCGATAAAGAAGATATATCATTACAGTAAACTTTGAGCCAAAGATAATGAAAATCGGATTAGAAATGTAGATGCTATGGAGCGCAACCTGCACAAATTATATATTTTTGTAAAGGGCACTTTGTAACTCGTCGTTTACGTCGATTCATGACGTCGATTTTTGACAAATAACTGCGAAAAGTACCAAAAAAAACAAAAAAAAGAAGGGTATTGTTTTCGTTTTGAATGACTCAAAATTTGCCTATAAAATAATCTTTTAAAGATTTTCACTTTTCGTGTAAGCTATTGTAATTATAATATGTTTTACTATAATTTGATAAATATTCATGTAAAAAAGATTAATATCGATGAAGAAAACGTGATTCATTTTTAAAGTTTAAAATGTATTAAGAATTTAGAATCATAAATACTCTTTTGATATTTTTATACTACGTAAATATATGTAGGCAAATTTTTGAAAAATTGTCCTTCATTTTGAATCCATATTTATGGTCACCGTAGTTATAGGACACATACATATGTACATATGTAGTACATACTATGTATGTATGTATCTGGACATTTGGGAAAACAACTTGAGTTGCATTCGGCTATTTTGCTTTTTAAGCACCGAACTTTTCCTCCAATTTGTGGCGCACGTCTTGATGTCACACAAAATGGATGGAACTCGGTTTTATGCCGCCTGCGAACGGCAAATGGTTTTTATGAGAAACTTTTTTAAGGTAGAAATTCAATCGGATTTTCGGCATGCCTGCCGAGCGACGATTGCTGTTAGAATTTTGTTTTTTAGAGGTTGTTTGGACTATTGATCGTATTAAGCATAGCAATAATCAGTACATTTTTACTGATAATGAAATTTTATTTGAATTACCAGTAAAATCTTAATAATTAAATCTCATTTGCATTACTACTCGAGACGAATTTAAGTAATTATTACAGGTATTTTCAAATTAACCTTCATAATTATTTTACAGTACACTCGACAAGCGAATTTAAATGCACCGCCGCCGGCAAGGACACCTATTGCAGCGAACATATACAGTATCAGTGTCCACCATTTCTGAGTGAAGCCTGTCGTCGCGAATTAGAATATCAGCGCCAAGCAGTTATGCACAATTTGACTGCAATTTTCAGTAAAAACAAATATTCCAACTAACGAATTTCAATTCATTTACGTATTCCATTTATTTCAATCACTTCGAGTTCGGCAAATATTTCAATCTAAACATTTGATTTTAATTTACACTGACTGGAGTGTAAACACATATGTAAATTTAAAATTTTAAAACTCAATAATAAAACTAATTTAATATATTTATGTATTTAGTTTCTATATGAATGTATCTAAAATTTTCAATTAAAATGTTTTCATATGTATATGTTAATACATATGTATGTACGTATATGCATATGGAGATACATGCATACATACATATGTAGCCTACACCGGCCAATGTTTTAAAACTTGTACTCAACAGTTACATATGTATGTATTGTACTGACGATGGGGTATTTCAAAATTCCATGCAATGTGTTGTCGCTACTTTGAACTAATCGTGTTCGTATCTCTTTCAATTAGATTCTAATAATTATAAAAATCTGTGTGCATTTACGATAGAATTGAATAAAGGTACATTAAAACTGTCTAAATTGTTTAAATACATGCAGGTTAATTTGATTAATGTGCATACATACATGCAGATTTATCATATACACAGCGTATCTCATCTCAGCGCATCCTTCTCTCAGTTTTTGAAGGACAGCTCCAGACAACGTCTTTTAAGTCGCTTAGCAATTGCGCTCCTGGTATGCTTCCTAGCACGCATTTCTTGCAGATCTACATTCGATTGAGAGGCATTTTGCGTAGCATTTTTCTGAAACCATTTGGTTAGTTTTGTCGATTGTGTTGATCTATTTTTCGGAGATCTGCGCGCTAGCGTCCCTGAAAACTGCGTTTGTACGCGTTTGCTGGGCGTACGTTCGTCCAGAGTGGTCTCCGTTGGTGTCAGTTGGGTCGAACCGATAAGATAATTAGTAATTTTATTGTGCTGTGTTAGTTGTTGGCTCCGAGCTGCAGTTTGAACGGGCGATATTTCTCCATTAGAATTGATTCGCATCACACTGCCAAAAGCATCATTATTTGTAATTTCAAATATTTCCTCGTCCACCATCGGACCGCTTATTATTTGAGTGGTGGTACTGTTAACGGTTTGCTTTTGCTTAGATTGGTCCTGGTTTTGTACTTGCTGCAGTTGAGCGGCATTAGCAGTGTTTGGTAATGACGGCATCACTGGTTGACTTCGTCTCGTCGCCCTTTTTACTAGTTTGTCGTCTACTGATTTCTTCGATGACTGCTTGTTTTGTGTTTTATTAGTGGCATCTTCGGTATGGGGATCATCAAACATTTTTTCAAGAATATTCAAGCACGATCGGCCCCGACTCAGCACGACTTTTGGTTTATTTTGTTTGCCGTTGTGTGTGGAATTGTGTGCGTTCTGTTGCTGCATTTGTTTGACCTCGGAGCCAAATATCTTGAAGCCTTTAAAAGACTCAACTCCATCATTTCCATCCGCGGCAGGTTGTTGTGTACAAGTCAATCCAAGGTCTGTGCTTGCACTAAATATATCAGGTGATTTCCGGTGTATACGTTGCTGTTTAGCTAACAGTTCACCGAATGTGGGCGTTGTAGACAATTCAGCTAATCGCTCGCGGTCTGTTGTAGGACGCTTCAGTGACTTCTTTTGCTTGAGTGCCCGAGTTCTACGACTCTGTGCAGATTGTTGAGACGATAGAGAGCCATCATCTGTTGAACTGGATAATATAACAATCTGTTGATTTTTATTATTTGCGTCTGGCGGAGGTACGAATACTACTTCAGAATCAGTAAAACTACTTGGTGTAGGTAATATTTTAGCTTCGGAATTGCGTATGACTTTGATCGGTGTTGGTGGTCTCAAGAAAAGGTTATCTGAATGCGTGTCTGCAATTACTTTTTGGCCACATTGCATATCCTCTGTCGTATCGGAGAATGGAAGTATAGCCGAGTCTGTTACGTTTGATACTTCGTCAGAAGCAGCTATTATTTTTTGTCTTTTTGCATTAGTATATTCATCCTTTCGTACTTTTTCAACAACACCTATTTCCAGCTCTTCATGAATATTTTTTCTTTTCTTACCACTGGCAGCTTTTTCCGTTTTCGTTGATTTGGAAACATCTCCTTGTTTGTCTTTGGTACCGGTGCTGCCAGAATTTTGTGCCACTCCTCTTCCCCTTTTCTTCCCTTTTCGAATACTATCTAAGGAAAGAGGCGACGTCATATATTTACTTCTTGAACTATCTGAAGACCGAGTCTGGCGCTGCATGCCTCGGGTATTCCGCGAAGTTGGTGTCTGTAAAATTTCCATTCGTGAATTCGTTTTTGCCCTATTTTTTAATTTTTGAGTACCTTTAACACTTGGCGTCGAAGAACTGAGCGATTTATTGCCACTGTTTCGTTCTTTCTTGGCAGTATTTTTTGAAGAAGCCGCAGACGCTAGGGATACTGAACGGTTCGCCTTACAGGGTGACGCAGAATATTTATCTTTAGTACGGATTATTTTATCACACCTCAGCTGTCTCAATCGCCTTGTAGGAGTTTCGCTTACATCTTGTTTGGACTTAGCGACATTTTGACTAATTTCATTACTTTCCACCTTTTCATTCGCCGCCCTTCTACCACGCTTTTTGGGAGTTTCGCTTACATCTTGTTTGGACTTAGCTACCTTTTCATTTTTAGTATCCGCCTTTTCATTATCCGTCTCCGTATCACGCGTTTTAGGTTGCTTTACTTCACACCGCTTTCTTGGAGAAAGATTTTTCTCGTTTTGAAGATTAGTGTCCTTAGATGACAACTTTTTTTTTGCTTAGAGTCTCTTTATCCGTCTTTGTTTGATCAATCATTCGCCGTCTTGTTGGTTTCAACTCTTTTCCAGTATCGGTTGCTTTTGCTTTCTTGTTACTTCCATTGTAAATGCGCTCCATACGCTTTGATTCCCGACGTTCGATTGTATTAGCTTTGGCCTCATGCGACTTGGGCCGTATATCGACTGGATCATG
>NW_023460709.1:0-11783 GCF_013731165.1 Rhagoletis pomonella | reverse complement strand
TTTTTTGAGCTGTGACCGGCTTAGTAAATTAGCTAAACATACATATATACATACATACCTTTTCACGGGATTATCAATGTATTGAGTGCTGAAGTACTCAGAGATAGCATTTCGCACTTCGACTGGCCCACTAGTTGGTCCGTATTGGAAGAGATAAGATAAATTTTCCTTTTCATAATTCTAAATTGAAATGCAGATATTCTATACTATGTACATGATGCGCATATAAAGATATTACATTTTATACTGGAAAATTACTTACCAGACGATGCTTCGTGGCTTCTTGAAATATATCACAGCAATTTTCTAACAAATCTGGACCTGGAGCTCCTACACCTAAATTTAGGATGAGGTCGTCGTAAACATTCCAATCAGTTCCATCAAATAAATGTTTGAGTTTGCGATCTAGATTGGTTTGTGACATTTTACTGGCTAACCAGAATGGTGCGAAAGAGCTGTCAAAAGTTAATATATTCTAAATGCTCTAATCTGCCCACAATAGTTGCGTTCCAAGAATGATAAAATACATGTATGTATGTATGTATTCTCTCAATCGTGGTTGCGTTCCAAATAACTTCGTGTAAAAACCTGTTAAACTCTCAAATAACAAAATTACTCTCTTGAAAATGAGGAGCGAGAGCGAAACAATAGGTTTGTTCGTCGGAAATCCAGCAAGAATTATCAAACACTCAAAATATCAGAGAGTAAGAAAAAATTCTCTCTCTTGCTGAGAAACTTGCAAATTTCTGCACGAATGCAAATTTGCAGAAATTTGGTTACGCTGCCAGCTGGTGTCCACGGTTGCATTTCAAACATAATAAATTTTTATAGAATTTTTAAAGTTCTTTCAGATGGACAAAAACAGGATGCACATGTATATTTCTTGTTGTTCTGACTTTCTTTAACATACATTCCAATTTCTTTATCGTACTAGCTGGCGGGTTTCTTAAATCGACTCTGGTTGCAATTGCATTCCGATTGCGAATACAAGTTTTTTCAGCCGAGTTAAGTTAAAATCATACGAATTAACTAAATTAATTATATCAACAAGTATTTACTTCCTTTTTCATAAAAAAAAATTGCTCGTGTTTATAAATTTTTAAATTTAACGAACTTATTTACGACTACGAACTTATTGACGAGAACTGTCACGTTGCTCTCACAATTTTCGAGTGT
The DNA here is from genome assembly GCF_013731165.1 of Rhagoletis pomonella. Lineage (NCBI taxonomy): Eukaryota > Metazoa > Arthropoda > Insecta > Diptera > Tephritidae > Rhagoletis > Rhagoletis pomonella. The sequence continues at coordinate 10,607 of NW_023460709.1, read as the reverse complement.
TGGATATTTTTTAGTCTGCACGAACGCAATTTGGGTAAAAGTCATGATAATTCGTACAAATTCGTACAAATTTTTTGCTCGACGAACAAACCTAATAAAAGTCACCTGGAACACGAAAAACCACTTTTCCTGTAACACTTCCATTTTGTTTTTCAATGTAAAGCGCCATGGAGACGACCAAAAATCTTTATCAACCGTCTCGCGTTATGCTTGACAAAAAACAAGCGCACTTGCCTTCTGATCGTCGTGGTGAGCAAGTGCGCGGACAAGAAAAAGAAATTGTTTGTTGAATTGACGTGTTTATTTGAACGTTTACGGGCTAGACAAGAGCCAACCTCACACATATGCAATGCTTGACGTATTTATTTGATTTTCTCCGTGGCGCTTAATGTTCTTTGCTTTCTGTTTTTGTTTACAACTGCAGCCCTGCCTATAGTTTGACACTTTTCATGAACTTGCAGGAAAAAAATCTTCTGACTATCGGGTATCGATACGAGTACTTTTTTTCGATACCTGCCCAGTACTTGGTTCAAAAGTATCGATGCCAAAGTTACTTGGTATCGAACGAAAAGTATCGAGTATGTATTTGTATTTATTTATTCGTATCGTTTGATCCCTATTTGTTAATCAGCTGTTGTGTGTTTTGTTCCTTGAAAACATATTTTATTTTAGTTATCTCTACGCATATTCGGATTTGCAAAACGATTTTGTTTTTTTTTTTCGTTAGTGTCAAAACTAAATTCCAGTGAATAAAACACTGCAAAATTGTTTCAAATGTTTATTTGAACGATTTGGTGTGCAGCATCAACGGTTGGCCAGTAAGATATGTATCCTTGACGATACCTACCTACTTATATAATTGTTTACAAATAGCTAAGATGCTGTTGCGCTTTAATTCAGCTGTAGTAAAAAGTCAAAACCAATTACCACCCTCAGCTTGGTCTCATGTTTTATGGCGGCACATTAGCACGGAATTGACAAATGCATTGCGGCCGTTTTATTTTGCGGTACATCCAGACTTCTTTGGTCAACATCCGGTTCAGCGCAACGTAAATGAGAACTCGTTGAAACTTTTGAGTGCGCATATGGAGTTGTTGTATGAGCGAAAATATCAGGCTTTGTACGAACCTAAAACATTACAGTTTTACATACGAGACGGAAATGCTAGTTCACGAGATACCTTCAAATTAATCAAGGTAACATTAGACCGAAGTACAAAGGATCCGAAGTTAGTGGTACAGCGTTTGTTGGAATTATGCAATCTTCCGACGGATTATGTTAAAACCATCAAATCAATGCCGGTTACGGCAGCTACGAGCGCAACAGCAACAGCAGCAGGTTTTGCGAATGCCACAAGCCCTTTCAAAGCGGGAAACGACTACAACTATGGATCACAGTTCGCCGGCTTCGAAAGTTCTTTCAATAATGTAAGTTGATTGTGCGATTTTTTATTACAATTATTCTCGAAGCATCGATTTTTATAAAAAAGGCTCTTTAAAAATAGAGAAGTTTTATTATGCATTCAACATATTTTTATTTTCTTTTAAAACGTATAGTAGCACACATTTGCTCTTACTGTGGGCCATTGTTGTTTCTTTTTGTTTGTGAAATGTGGTGCAGCAGCATTGTGAAAGTGATAAATTCAGTTGAAGAAGGCCTCCATTAATATCCCCACCGAGTTTTATACAAAAATATATATATATGATATAGCTATTGGAATTCTCAGCCTAAATTGACTTTGTAAGCATTAAATTAGAGGAATACATATACAGATAAATTTGATAAACTTTCCTTTCCGTTTGGTTTGTGTAACCACTCTATGCAAGGTAACTCATACTGCTTTAGCAAGGAAAACAACATACAGACGTGAATCCTTAATTTTGTACATAATTTGATGATGCATATTTTTTTATTAAAAAATAAAACCTTTGAATTAAGAATTTGCTTAATCCTTTGTAGACCAAAGAAGAGCAGAGGAAAACATTGGACTCTTGGTTAAAAAAGAATGCACCCATTGCGAAACTGCGAACTTCTGATTTGGATGATTTAAAAGAAGAGGTAATTAAGTTGCAGCAGGCTGTTACTAAACGATTGGGTCTAAAAGATATTCGTTACGATTGCGGTTGGAATTATGAGCATTTCCGTGGGTGCTTAAAATCCCTAGAGCGCATGGCTAATTTGCATTCTGATGAAATGGGAGCAATGAAAAATCGAGTTCTAGTATTTGCGCCTTTCACTGGCGTCAGCTTGGAGGGACATATAATGCTATTTACGGGCGATGTGCTGACCAGTTGGATTGATTTCATAAAAAACATTCCACAACATGATGAATTTTTAAAGAAAATACCCCTATACGAGAATACGCTGTCTCAGGTCCTCCTTAACATAAAAATTGGTCGAAGAAAGTTTATGCCCAAACAACAAGCTCGAGAATATGCTGCACATCTGATTAAAGTGACAACGACACTTGGGGACTACCTTACTGTGAATAAGTTCCCAAAGTCGTGGCCATCCACATTGGCCGATTATGAAATCGTCATTGAGTCGGAGGCAGGCCCGCTAATGGTAAATCCTACAGGTCAATTAATAGCGCCGGCAACATGCCCTGGATTCATGTTAATCGATTTCATTACTACCAACTTGGATGTAGCTAAGGAACGTACGGAAAAATATCTAACACAGAAGACGGTAGAGCGGCAATTGAAGGCACAATGCCTACATCAATTACGTTTACATACTTTGACCAAAGATGACTCCGTTACTCCAGATAAAATGATAGAAACTATGAACAAACTATTAGAATATAACGATATGCGCTTCCGGGAACTAAATTTACACATTACGAACTACTACTCTGTACTGACGGATGGAACTGTTTGCATACCCTGGGACTTTACATCAAGGTAGCGTATGTGTTATGGCGGTTAGTGAGAAATGAGGTAGAACCTATTTTAAAATTTGGACAGCAATTACTACGCTCATTCAAAGAATTCCCCATTATTTTTTTATGACTTAGCCTGTATAAAAACGAAAAGATTATGTTACTAACTAATAAAATGCCATAATGATATTTTAATGCAAGTTATATAAACAAGTATTTTGTGTATTTTACTCTAGATGTACATATATATGCACATATATAAATATTTCTACTTTTTTAAGCAAAAATAATGCAGTTTTGTTTTTTTTTTATTCCGTGACTGGAAAGTTATACATTTATTCATCTCTTCCGTGTGAAAAAATTTAAGAAAACAACAAAACATTCAAATATTGGGGAGGGGGAAGAACGCTTAAGTTTTTGGGCATACAAATTGAGCTTAAACTGCGAATCGATTTTCGGCCCAAATTCTCTAGCTTGAGTTCACTCCATCAGTGAGACAATCAGAGCTTCTGCTAACTTTTTATGCATCAGGCCCCTTATTTAACATCACTTTTGACAATTCAAAGATTTGATACCTGCGGGGTTTTCAAGGTATTTACTAGCATTATAAAATACGCTTTATTTATATATATTCTATATGATTCAATAAGCAAATTTTACTGTTTTCTCATCACCATTTAGATCATGTAGCTGCAGTCCTCTATCAGCCAGAGACACTCGTTTTTATACAACTGAAAGTCCTCCACTCGGCGTGTATATACATACTGCTCTGATTTGCTCCACATTGTTTGATTACCGCCACAAAGGTATTGACGCATACTGGCGTCCATCAACGCGACGCTATTTCCAACAAATACTGCCTGCCATACGCTTGGCGATTCTGAGCTGTACACGTTTTTAATGAATGCTGGTGGCATAGAGCTATTGATATTGGAATAATTTGTTTCCAGCTTTATATAGCGCATCCAAAATGTGCTATAGAAAGTATACCTGTTGCCCAGAAGACGCTCTATTTGGAAAACTGAACGATACTTGTACCCACTGGAATACGTGCACATCAAAGCCGTTTGTGCGCACTCGCTTAGGTAGCCAAAGCTGCCAGTAGTGTTATGAATACAAATAGCGCTGGCTTTGTGCAATGCAACCATAGATTCCGGCATGAAATCACTGATTTGCTTCAAGTACTTTGGCAGCAACTTGCCCATGTCACATTCGCTTAAGAGTTGCTGAACATCACTGTACAATAGCAGTTGAAAGTCGCTATTTCTGTTTAAAAATGTTAAATGCGCTATTAGCCGTTGATTCGAGTTTAATCCCAAACAATTGAGTGCATTTGCGACACTCCTATCGCTTTCCAACAGCTGTGCAGCATCGAATGTAACATTCAAAACTTCCTCAAAAATATCTTCATCCAATTGATTCAATTGGCTGATCACCTGGCGTACTAGAGGATAACTTGTGTCGTTGGCGCAAATGATATTTGTATCATTATAATTGGCGGGGTGCAGTGGCACTTCAAGCAATTGGGCACTACGCTCAATGAGATATCCGCGAACTTCCTTCTTAAGTAACTGAAACTGTCCTAGATTGTGAATGCCGTGCTCTTCCAGCGTAATATTTCTCATTGCCAAATATAAATCGATGACATTTCTGGGATCGTACAGCATTTTATTTGCTTTTAATTTTCGCCACAACACTTTGAAGGCAATATAATGCACAGTAGAGTTTTGGGTGTTATTCGTGAATTGACCGATTAAATACAGTGCGAGTGGCCATTCACAACTATCTACCGTGTCCCACAAAATATTCTCTAATTCATTCGAGGCATCCCGATTGCTGTTGGTAGAACTGTACCAACTGTCTACCACATTCTTCTTCGACAATGATTCCTGGCGAAGCAGCTCGTTGAAGAGTCTAATATGCACATCCATTAGTGTCGTATTGTTGGCTCCTTCTCGTCCATTAACCTCCAATACATTTTGGTCTTGCGCCAGCACTTGGCTTAGGAAGAAAACTGTAATTATAGAAATTATTAAGGCGACCATTCTCGATGTTTGCGTGCAGAATAACTACTCCGTGGCTAAACAAAAACCGAATGATTTCAAAATTTGGTTGTACTCGTCGTTAAATACCTCGCAAGCCTAAATAATTGGCGCTCTTATCGCAGGAAAACGATTTAAGGTGCATTATGCTCGCATTTACAATTAAATGGCAAGTTTCTAAAAACACTATTTAAATATTGACTCTACAATCGTATCATTGCTAATTAAATTCGACATTTTTTTATTGGCCGTTAGGTAAATGGAGGTGGGCGATGAAAGATGTGAAGCTGGGTACCGGAAATCAAGGTTTGTTTTAAATATACATTTCATATGTATGTATGGGGGTAAGGGTGCATGAAGATTTTTAGTTTACGTTCAGCTTTAGGTAATAAGATCGGATTGGTTTGTGTGCTACCTTTACATAATGCAGTACATATGTATATATTGAGATTTTCAGAACATAGCATAGATGCCTTCAAATATAAATTTATCCAAAACAATGCCGTATTTTACAAATTTTCATCACATTTTGCAAAAAATGTTTTGGCTATATGAGGTGGAATATTCTAAACAAAATGGCATGCATGTTCAATTCCCTCACTTACTCAAGTCACATGACGCCTGAATGTATGCAACGTTGCATTTCGGAGCACCTCTCACTAAACCAAATAGAGTGGTCATCCGAAACGTATGTACTAGAAAACTATCCAAAATGGTTTTGAAACGGATGTGCTTTAGGCTGTTTTCCTGTTTTCCTGTCTGATAAAATTTTCGTTGAAAACGATTTCATTATGAACTTCACAGAAACGTTTTCATGGTTACAGGAAACCAAACAAAAAACAATTTTAAAATTCAGCAATTATTTTAATTTTAATAAATACTTTTATATGTACAACAAATAGTAGCTCGCTCCTCTGCGGTCGTTTTCGGATACATTTTTCTACTAAAGTGTGCATCCGATCCGACAAGTGTATTTAGAAAGGTACCGAAAATGATTGTATAAAGGATACGTTTTAGCTTAATTTTCTGATCAAATTTTCGTTGAAAACGATTAAACTTTTCATATTACTGATGGCCATAGTGTAATAATAAAAAGTGTCGTCAGTAACTTAACCTCACTGTTACTGGCCGCATTTTAAAGTAGTAAAAAATGTACTAATTCTTTCTTACTTTTACCCATTTGTGCATACTATTTCTAAACAATTGCAGAAAACTATATACCTAGTTACGGGGTTTCAAGTATGAATATATCGTCACTACATACGAATAAAGGCGCTATAGTGTTTTGACGGCGAAAAAAGACACGTAAAAAAACTTTGCGAAAAAAGATGCTTCAACTTTTGAGCTTGCGCCTTTATTCGTGTCTAGTGACGATATGTTTGTGTCGAGCTCCACACGTCTTGATCATATATGCATGTATTAGATCTAACAAATAAAAAAATTCGTAAAACGAGGCGATTTCCTACAAGGCTTGTGATGATTTTTGAAATATATCAAAACACATAAAAAGCACAAATATCCTTGAATTCTTTATTTTAGATCGTAGTTACGCAATTTAGTGCATCAACTGTTCATTTGACTTAATATTATGACAATGTAGCAAAAGTTATTTAATATTAAAAAACGACTATATACGAATTCTGTTTTAAGTCTTTCTATTGATAACACCGATATTTTTTATTAGTTTTTTATTTTATTTTTTTTTAACCACTGAAAACTGCCGTGTTAAATAAATTGTCATTCTATTTATACTTGGCAATGTTTGGTTCTTTTCTGTACATACATATTTTCTGCCGCAATCTTTAAGGGAAACACCGATCGTCAAAGTATCCCAAAATGGAATCGGCAAACGCACGATAGTTTTAAGGGTGACTATCGATACTATCGATAGTATCGACCCATTTCATATGTTTTTCTAAATCCATTTATTTTTCGTTATCTTGCTTTTATAAATTTGTTTATTTTAGCGGCTCACGGTTGCATTTTAGTATCGAGAAATATTGCGTGTAAACAGTCAAAAAGCGATTTCAGAAATTTTCCCTACAATTCGCCTTTCGGAAATAAAAAAGTTGCTTTCGAAAGACACTTTACATGAACGGTGCCACTGCTCATACAAATGCTTTCTGCAATTTCTCAATTTGACAGTCTTTTGAAATACACTGAATTGTCTGGTCTGACACGCTCTTAAGACGGCAATGTAACCGCTGCTATTTCCACGCTTAAAATAAAAAAATGGCGCTTTTAGAAATAATGCCATGAACCAACTAAATAGATCACCCAGCACGGCAACCGCGTATTTGTAATTGCATTTGTGAAAAAATAAATAATAGTTGATAACGTCATTTTTTATTCGGTTGGAAAAAAAAATTTAAATTTTTTTAGTCTCCATAGCGGAATCTCAACTTTTAACCGTGCGAAACGCCTTAACCATTTCCATTCAGGACCAAAATTATATGTGATATCTGCCGTCTATTGCCGATTGAGGGTGAGACAGGAGAAAAAATATTTCATTTGATTTAAGGACCACCCTAATGTATATAATGTACAGAGCACAGTGTTGTTGTTGTAACAGCATACAAATTCCTCAAAGAGTTTTTGGGGAAGGATGTTGGAGTGACAGTTTTTGGCCAGACATATAAGGGTGGATCGTTCGGGTTATGTAGACCGACTGTTGTTGTGGGAACGATAGCGCACACGCTCTTCAGCGTAAGTGTATTAATTGACAATTGCTCGTTTGCAGGAATTTCTTTTTCGCCGCTTTATTACTATGACAAAAGTAGTCAGTCCGCTGGGGTATAAAATACGCCTCTACCAAAATTGCTATACTTGCCCTTAAATACACTGTTAAATAAAAACTCGCCAATTAATTAATTACAGTACGTTTTCAAATTGTATATATTTTCTCAAACATAAATAATCGACATTTAAGGGGCTTAAATCAAATAATTAAACTTTTACAAGCAAAACATACATGTAAATGTAATTTATACTTAACACTTTGTTATTGCAATTTTTATGATTTTTCGCAAATTGCCTTTTTCTAAGTGGGAAATCAAAATTTGAAACAAGTGTACCATACAACAACATCTATGTATGTATGTATATGCATGCGTGTACGTACTAATTTCAATTAAGTTATTTTTTTTTTGTATTTTTTTTTTTTAATTTGTTTGCATACTTTTAATAAGAGAATAGAAAAATTGCTGACTTAATAGGTTTTATTAATTAGAAAATATGTAAGTAGGCATTTAGTAAATATATATGGTATGTATATATGTATATATAAAATAACAACGTGAATATATTTCATAAAAGTTAAAGTAATAAAATAAATAATGCTCCTTTTTTCGCCGGAAAATTGGCTTACTCCGCCATATTCTACATACGTATGCATATATTTATGCAAATTACCGCAGTACTGCAGTTTTGCTCGTAAATAATGCTTCGGGATCGTAACAATTTCAATGCAATTTCGTCATTTGCTTCTAAAATAACAGTAACGTTCGTTTAGACGCTTCGTTAACAATGCAACCACACCACACATACGCTTCTTTGTGAAATTTCGTCCGATTATTGTGGCGTTTGGCTTGAGCGACGTTTATCCTTGTCTTTTTCCTTATCGCCGCCTTTGCGACCAAATATCCGGAACATGCCGCTGCGGCGCTCCTCTTTACTTTTGCTACCCTTCACACCAGACACTGAAGAGATGGACTGAGCTTCACTTTCGCTGGAACTCTCCGCTGATACGCGAGAGAAACTTATCGAGTCTGGCTGCAGCGAAACTGGACGATTACTTTCGAAACGTGATGTGCCCCAGCCTGTGAAAATAATGTAACGTGGTAATTTAGTGAATCGTTCGAAGTTCGAGTTGGTTAACAGGATAGTACGACTAAGTTAGGGTTCTACTAAATACATATATATATATATAAGACCACGCAAAAAAGCCAAGAGATATTATGTATTAGGCAACGGCAGGAAGAAAAGCTTAGCTCCATTTAAGTCACTACGCTACGCTAGCTAGATTTTTATGTGGCTATTTAAACAATATAAAAATTTTAACCATAACCATATTTACTTTGCAGGCTGTTGCGTAGATAAGAACGGCTCAGTTTTACCGATTTAAACGCTGGTCCTTAAGTTTAAGACATGCAATAAACAAAAATAAAGTAAAACATGCTGGAGGGATCGATACAAATTTGCTCAACATGCATATAATAATCGTGCATTTTTTTTCGATCAAAGCAAGTGACGAAGGTTTTTCTTAGCTCCATTTGCTTCACATTGCAATTGAAAATAATTAAAAGCCGATTTCTCAGTTGATAAATGCTAACAAATAATTAGTAAATCAATAGTTAACTGCACAATGTTGGCAAATTAAATATGAGTTAATTATCTATTAAGTACACTGAGAAACTGACACGAGAGAGATAATCTTTAGATTTTAATTAAACGTCCACTGAAAAATCGGCTGTAAATAATACATTTTTCGAATAATTTGTAATGGTATTTTTAGACACAGATTGTAGAAAATAATCGAGATTTAAAGCTACCTTAATTTCGTTTAACCACCATGTTTTATACATATATACATACTCTGTGTGACCTTTACATAGGAAAAAAGGAACATGGCTGGGCCACGCAATGAAAGTGATACATAGTGCGCTTCGTAATGCAGAATTCTATATAAATTTTTTTAATTTAACATTGTCTTTGTTTTTGTCTCCGCCTTTGTCATTGCCATTTGTCTTTAACTTTGCCTGCTGCGTAGCAAGTTTCGATAATTAACACTAAAGGCTCTGTTATGCATACTTGGCATTGCATGCACTGCTATACCATTTTTACGTAGAAATCAAAAACCAACAGACTTTTACGTATGTAATGCTGTGCGTTGGGTAACCGCTTACACGCGAAGCTCATTTAACAGATTCCTTATGTGACATCGCTCAAGCAATGCCAAGTATGCATAACGGAGCCTTTAGGCCGAGGCCCCGAAATGAGCGACAAAGCGGCGAGCGGCTTAATACAATTGAAGTGGTCAAGCAATGAGTTGCATTTCTGTCTTCATTGTGTTGCCTCGGGCCGGTTTCTCTGGTTCTGGTTAACCCTAACTGCAGGTCAAACATCGTTATCGACTCCATAACATATAACAGGCCGTCGATAACGAAGATTTTATAAATGTGTGTGCGTGAATGAATTCGGACATTTGTTGACCAAATCCAGGAGTACGGGAACAAACTAATTAATGCATATAGGTGTTAATAGAGAGAAGAAGCATCACTTTTTCACTTTCACTTCAAAAATTTGGCGCTTGACACATTTTGCTAAGTGCTTGATGGATTTTCTTTTCCACTTTGCGATGTGTTATTGTAACACAAACGAAGTGACCTACGGTTTCAAGAAGCCTCCGAATGGCAGATAGTTTTTTTGATAAGCTTTTCATTGCACAAATAAGTATGTATATGCGTAGGTGTGTCATTTACTACGTTTATACGCACAAAATAATCGACTTAATTGAAAGCGCATTGACACCGTACACATTTCGCTCTAGTGTTTATACTTACGGCCTTATATCGGCATCAAAGTAACCGTCTTCAAAAGCAAACAAAATAAGCTGTTTTCATTTGACATTTCATAAGCTAACATAATGGAAAGTGATAAAAATCTAGTTTTATTCGGCATTATAA
>NW_023460708.1:22326-33151 GCF_013731165.1 Rhagoletis pomonella | reverse complement strand
CGGGTAACTATAACCTATAGCTCCCATACAACTGATTGTTCAGATATGAGATTTTTCGTTATAATTCATCCATTTATGTAGCTAGGACCATGAAATTTCGCGCTGTTTTCACTCATTATCAACAGAAGACTTACAGTTAAACTAACAAAGATCGGGTCACTATAACCTGTAGCCCCCATACAACTGATTGTTCAGATATGAGGTCTTTTATCATAACTCCTCCATTTATGCAGCTAGGAACATGAAATTTCGCACCATTTTTGCTCATTATCAACGGAATACTTACAGTGAAAATAACAAGGATCGGGTGACTATAACATATATGTATCATCCATACACCTGATTGTTCAGATATGGGATTTTACTGTAAAACTCCTTTATTTGAACAGCTAAAACCGATAAATTTCGTAAGATATTTTATAAATAATAATACAAAGTCTACTGAGAAAATCGTCAAAATCTATGCTGTATAAGCTTTATCTCCCATACCACTGATTGTTCAGATACCAGTTTTTGCGATATATCTCCTTTATGTAGGCAACTAAGCCCAATAAATTGTCTTACCGGTTTACATACCGACCACATAGCAGTGAAAATCACTTAGATTGGTGCTAATATAAGGTATATCTTCCATACCTCTGATTGTTCAGATGCGATTTTTTATATAGGTATGTAACTCCTCTATCGATGTATGCAGATGTATTCAAAATCAGTAATCTGTCAAAGTAAAATTTGCAGATGTTCATGAAAGGTATGAAGCCTTCGGCATAGCCGAAGACAGCGCTGCTCTTACTTGTTTTTTACTTAGCTTATTTGCCTTTACGAGCTTTCCTCATGCTACACTAACTTACAAGAGTTCCTTCTCTATTATTTCCATTTATTGGATATAACGGTATACATGAGTATATCTAGGTGCTTGTATGGAGTGTAAAAACAGGCTACTTACATTCGGTGATAGACTTCCATGAAAACAAAATAGGCGCATATATAACTTGTTTACAAATATTTTCTACACATTTCTCCTTTCTTACTAGTGTATGTTTTTGCATTATGATTATTATTGTATTTTACGCAGGGTTTTCTCATTCTTGCTTACGACATATAATAGAACTTTCTACTATATGTACATACATATGTATGTACAACTGAAGTATAGTGTTGTGCAATCAAGTGCAAGTGTCGAACAAATACAATTCTGAGAATCTAATATGGCCCACAGCAGTCTTCGGCACCATACCATAGTTTAAAGTCTTTAAGGGGGTAAAATACATATATGTATATACATAGTACATATGTATTTTCCTTAGAGGAAATCCGGAAAATATCTTTAAACACTCAATCGTAAAGACAACGCACACCGGTTCGGATCGCAAATCTAGCTGGACGAAACTATTTAAACAAATACTCGTTGATGGATCTTTACACCACTTCTTGCCTAGGGGATATTTGGGTCGCTGATTACGAATCTAAAGTAATTTACCAAAAATTCAAAATGGCGGATCCAATATGGCGGACGAAAATTTTAAAAAATCGGTGGATTTCTATGTAACTGGGTATCTGGGGGTTGTCTGGGTTGCTGATTGCGAATCTAAAGTCATTTACTTTATTTACTTCGGAACGAGCATTTTCATCAGATATTGCTTTCAATTTACTAATCACATAATCACGGATACCTTGTTGTATTTTAGTTAGAAGTTTCAGTAACACTTCTCCAAATGTCAAACAACTCACCTCTTAAGATTTTATTTACCATGACCAAATTTAAGATCACAGCAAAAAACACAAATAAATTTCAGAAAAAACTTTATAACAGCGCTTAAAGATTTGCATGCCTGTTGTATAATTTTTTAATTTCAGAATGACAAAATTCGCGAGTTACTATTTTTTGTTAACCCTTACATAACAAAAGTTTTTATAACTTCAAGTATTTTTCTGTTTTAACACACAACCCCTACCCCCCTCTCCCCCGTGGATCCGCCACTGATCTTATATTTATATTCAGATACATTCCTGTTAATAATTACTTTTGAATTTTGAGATTTGACATACTGTCACTAAAATGTAAATATCTAAGCCAATTGGTTAGACTTGGTTATCGAACTTACCCTCTGCATTTGCGAAGGTGTAAAGAATAATATGAAAGTGGTTTTATAACGGCCTTCGGCGGCCTTTACTTTTCCTACTCTTTAATTTATTTTTTTAATTAATCAAAACGACGATTTTTCAGAATAAATTTGCTTATACCAATGTGGTCATAAATTACGTTATGACCTCTGAATCTATAGCGAAATAAGTGTAATTTTTTGTTTATAAAGTCAATTTGCAATTATACAAATATTTGTGAGTGCAATTAGTAATCTTTTAAGTTAAATTTCAGCTTTTAAAATAGAGTTCTCAAATAGGCGGCGTTGACTTACCTTTTTTGGTTGTTTTCATATGTTAATGCTTTAATAAATGCAATTTCTATTTGAATGTATTGTCAGGAATGTATTCCAAGTACCATTAAGTATTTTAAAAACAAACAAAAAATTGACTTTCGTCCAGCTAGATCTGCTATCCGAACCATTGTGCAACGTTGGTATCTGATATGATCCTTTATTCGTAAATCGTTTCTTATTGGTCGCGTTCATAAGACGTAGCTGTTTAGCTCATCTGCTACGAAAGTGCTGACAACTGTTGAACCCAACAATTACGTCTTAGAAACGGCTTGATGAATATGCTGCCAAATGAACCGCTGATAAATGTAAATAAGTGAAATTGCAAAAAATAGAGATAGTTGCGCCGATACTATTTAGAATTCAACGCTAAGCGGCCGCCGTGTTGAAAAAATCGTTCAATGTTACAATGAATTAAAAAGTGTAAAATTATATAGCAAACATCTTAAAAACATATATTTAGAAACGTAGCATTATTATTAGGGATGTGCCGGGTATCCGGTAGATATCCGGAATCCGGCCTATCCGGCCGTTTTTTGGTTATCCGGTTATCCGGCCGGATACTGGCTAATATCCGGCCGGATTCCGGATATCGATTATTGAAGATTCAATCTAGAAATTTAACCCAGACTTTGTATTTTTGTAATCCAATTTAATAGTATCTAATTAGTAATCAAAGTTAACAATTTTTATATTAGTAGTTTTGACTTTCATCAAATTTGATAGTCGTTTGACATGTGCTGTGGACCGTGTAAAGTGCTGTTTGATCAACTTGATAAACAAATTGAAAGAACAAGTGCCCGATAATTTAAATAAAAACAAGAAATGAGCAAGAAAAAAATAATAATTCGACTTCATTTTGGAACTAATAAATTATTTCAAAAATCTCCAAAACCTTTTTTGTGGTGATACAACTTCAACAAAAACTGAAATTTTATGGGTTTTTAGACGTGTTTAAGTCAAACCATCTAATTACTTTGACATATCTGTGCACAATAATTTAAATAAAAACAGAATAAGAAAAAGAATACGACTTAGTATTAGTATTAACAAATGAATACAAAGCTTAAAGCTTAAGCTCTTAAGCTTCTCTTCAACTTCATCCAAAACGAAAAAGAGAAATTTGATGGGTTTTTTGAAGTGTGTAAGTTAAACCATCTAATTACACAGAAGACAGTTTGATCAAACAATGTGACCATGTAAGGTCCATATAAGGCATCAACACACATGTGCGATTCTGACGGTGCGAATCTGTTCCGAAAAAATTACAACAATGCCGCAACTATTTATTGAAACATTCACAGCTCTTCATTTCGTCGTGCCAAAATTGCAGACCTACGCGTTCGGAAACGAAAAAGGTTAACAGGCGGGTTCTGTATAATTTAAACAAAAATTAAAGTAAGAAAACAAAACATCTTGATTGTTCAAAAGCAAAGAATTTGATGAAGATTGTTTTATGTTTGTTTATAAGTTGCCATTTTTCACTGCGATAGCATCGCACAGATGTGTGCGTAATTGTGTTTTCGAAGTGGTAAATTCTGTAGCATCAGAAACGGTGCGGAGGTCGAGGTGAACTCGAGCCGGCAAAAAAACAATATTGTGAAATTTATTAAGGCAGCAGTCTACCGGATATCCGAATCCGGCTGTTATTTTTTTCAGAATATCCGGAATCCGGTTATCCGTCAAAATCTATATCCGGCACATCCCTAATTATTATAAAATATTTTAGTTACTTTATCACGTCAGTAATATAAAATACAATAAATTTGTTTGCAACTGCCACCTAACAAAGCGGCGTTAAATTTAATATAAGCGGCGAAAGTCTTTTCGATCAGCTGTTTAGGCTAAGCCCAACACGTTGAGTTCAGGTAGCGTAAAAATTTTCCGCTGGAAAAAATGGCTACGTCTTATAAACGCGCCCATTATCTTCTCTGTTAGCCATCCGCCCAACCCTGAAATCCAAATTGCCAAAGAAAAGTACGACCACTCATACCTTCTTCTTCTTGATTGGCGCTGTAACCGCCTATGAGATGATGTGTTTAAAAGCTATTAACTCGTACTTAATCAGTACACCGAACGTTCGTGTGCATTAATAAGGGTACATGAATTTTTATAATAATGTTAATAATAATATATTGGTGTTTAAACAATATGTTAGTGTATGTATTTTTATGGGAAGCGGTTTCTCATGGCGGATGTTTGCCATTGCCTGCTGAGGGGCTGTTAAGAAAACCCTCTTTTCTATATTTTTGTAGCGATGTTGCTTTGACCAGGTCTTGGATCCAGGTCCTGCCTAGTGGTAGCGCGCACTGCTAACCACTACTCCACAGGGCCCGTCATGAATTTTTATCTAAGTCACAAGTATCTCCTTGCTGAACTTATTTAATTAATAATACCATGTTCGGACTGACATCGAAAACTTGTTTTCATTGCTTAAAATGATTTTCAAACTAAAACTTGTGTTTTCGTTCTTGTAAAATCTGTCAAACAAAAGCCAGTTTTCGCTGAAAGCTACTTGAAAACTCACGTTCGACTCACATCAATCGGTATCTGCACACATTTTTTAGACATATTTATCGAAGTGGAAGTCATGCTATATCATCTTTAATGTGACAGTTCGGATTTATTGTAAATTGGCTTGCCAAATTAAAATGAGAATAAAGGCAAAAGAATGTTAATGAAAATAAAATGAAAGAACAAGATTAAGGTTTGGTTTTTTGTAGCAAAACTGTAAACAAATGATGTAAGAAATGTCAACGAAAACACTAACAGCCGGTGCGAACAGGTTTTATCCCACAATCCCAAAACTCGTTTTCAAAGTGTTTTCGTTGTCGGTTCGAACATGGTATTAGTCACTGGCATTTCTAGCCATGCTCAATGCTAACACTGCTTCGTACATGACACGATCGTCACCGTTCTTCTGCTTGACGCATCGCTCACACTACACTTCACTCCCGGAGTAATAGTGGATTCATACAGAGGTGACAGCTTTAATAGTAGCCATTGCACGCCTACCGACCCAATGAATACATCTAGCGATCATTGCACTGAATCCTAGAGCATAACTTCTTTAAATGGTAAAAGCGCCACGTGCTGCACTAACGTTTATCTTCCTGCCCTCACACCAATCTCTCTCTCTCTATCTTTTTTTGTCGCTCTCATAAGAGGCTAGTGAGGAGCGTAGTTTACTTGAGGTGCGCCCACGATTGAGAGAAATATTCTATCATTCTTAAGGTGCGCCTATAAAGCAAACGGGCTTATTGAGCTCGAAAAATATCGCATAACAAGTAAAAAAGTTCGGACCAGTATGCCATTTGTATAGTTAAAAACTAGTCGGATGATTCTTTTCTGCAGTATGACCGGAGTAACCTGGTCAGTTGGTGTCATACGAACAAGCTTCACTTAAATCTTAATAAATGTTTTCATATGTCATTCTCAAAATCTTCAAACACCTTTTTTTTAATTACAATATCTTTGGCACTCGCTTGGCCTCCGTGAAAGAGTTTGCTGACTTAGGCATAGTCTTTGACTCAAATTTTTCGTTTGCTAATCATATCTCTTACGTGCTTCCAAAAGCCTACAGTAACCTGCACTCAGAAATAAGTCAGCCAAATATATTTCTACCAACACATGATTTGGTAACTATAACCAAATAATGTGACTATAACTAAATCATGTGTTGAGAAAAACATATTTAGTTGACGTAACTAAACTCTTTTCTCAGTGTGGTTTTCCTACGTATATATGCGTAAGACTTTAAGGATCCATACACCAGGTAAGATTGTAATCATAGACTGAATAAACTGAATATGAAATACTCAGCGCACGTATTAAATATAGTTTTTTTTTTTTACTTTTCCGAAATCTACGGCTACATGGTAAACCAGGGTGGTTTTACCTCTAATTCAAACATCTTCGATAGTATGTTCAATTCGATTTAATAAAATCATTGAACCGTGATTGGTATAAATCGATGAAGCGGATATTGAAACACAAGTAAAGATATAGCCATAAGTGGGCGGTGCCAAGACCATTTTCTAAAGTTTCATAATAATGTTATTTCTTTTCAAGGTACTGTTGTGAGTATCAATTTTGAGTAAGTTAGCGTCCTTTAATTTCGAAATATCAAGATTCAGAATTTCTGAAATTTAACGCTGTGTAAAAATTGGGCCTAGCATTAGTCCGAATTAAAAAATTTTCCACAGCTTGCTTTTATGTGGTAAATACAATAATTTTACCAAGCTTGGTACAAATTGATGTAACGATTACCGATATACACATATTTGGTGATAAGTGGGCGCCGCCACGCCTAAAAATTTATTACAAGTCTATTATTTCAAACATCAATTTTGAATAAATTCGCTTCAGTAGTTAGTGATTTATCGACGATTTCGTATTTCTCTAAATTAACGTTCTATGGGATGTGGGCGTGGTTATTTTCCGGTTATTGGCAAAAATCCTCCTGCTTAACCCTCCACTAGGGGGCTGACTGTCAGAATGTTGCTCAGCTATGTTCAGGAATTAGTGCTACGTGCTAATCTTATTAATAGTTTAGTCATATTAAATTGGTTTTTATCGTGGTTTTTATAGCGGCGATGGGGATGCTCAGAGGGTTCACCTCAGGAAACTCCTGGGACCAGTGGATGCCAACTTGACATGCAGATTGCAGCCGGGGATAAGGTTGAATCCCCCGGGCAATTTTAATTGAAAATTCTTAAAAATAAATAACTAAACATAAGTGGCTAACAATATCATGTTGAAATGGGGGTGAATGATGAAAAAACTGCGAAAATGGAAAACTTCAAAAAAAACAAATTTGTAGTGATAGAACTTTTTAGAAAAGTATCGATACTAGTACTCATTTATAATACTCTAAAAAAGAATCGATCCCAGTTCGACGTCACGATCGCGTCCCCCGCCCCTCCACTACCTTCGCAATTATGTACTGGTGGCATTATAACCGTTTAGAAAAAGGAAAAATGATAAAATAACACTAGTTCACTTCTGAAACTGCTTTTCAATGTCCAAGTAATGGGAATTATTGTGTATGGTGTTATTGCATGCATCCCACCCATAGTGGAATTTACCAGGTGCCACTGCTTTATTTGAAAATTTGCCTATAAAATGTGACTATAAGGCAGCCGAATGTCAGAAAATAAAGCGAGAAAGCCGTTTTATTACTTCATCTGTTTATTGCGACATGGTTCCATGCAAACATTTTAAGGTTTTCCAGAAATGTTTTTAACAACATATTAAAAAGCATGCAGAAAAATTTCATACAAAAGCGCTATGTCCAATATGCGGAGCAGTTTTTAAAGACGATGCTTTTCCTATATTTTGTTAGACTTTTCATAAGTAAAAATATTTTGTGAATATTACTTTCTTCATATGAATTATATCACATTTTTTGTTTAATTCAAGGCCTATCAAACAGGTTTAGAGCATTTGAGCAAAAACCACATTTGCCTGTATTTTGTTGTTGCTTCTGGTATCGAAGGTGCCAAAAACTGTTCTGATTTTTTTCTTCTACGTCAAAGCGTGCCATGCGAAATACGAAAAAGGTAAAAAATTTAAATTGAAAAAATGAAAATTGTTGCAGCTTTCTTTCTTAGTAAATTGGTTCGCTTCTCGAAGCATTGATCCACAATCCTGTGCCAGGCCCAGTAATCAGCGGTTGTGCTGCTGAGTTAGGCGAGCTTTCCAAAAGCTGCTATTTAATCGCTGGTTTTGTATGGAAAATGTTTCACATGCAAATAGATTTTAACAATTTCAAATCAGCTGCTATACTGATATTACCTGCTCAATGTGCCTTGGTTTAATTGTATTTTTGGAATAAACAAAGTTCTTTTTCCTTCTGTCAGTAAACTGTGTTTTTTTTACAAATAGTATAAATAAGCAATGGGAAATAAGGCAAAATTTGTTTTATTTCCAAACTTTGTTGGAAATAAAGCAAAACGCAGATTTTGGTGTTATTTCCCATTTACAAAAAAAAAGTTTGAAATTTGAGTGAAAATTTGGTGCACTTTTTTGTAGTTTCAAGCTTGGGTTTATTTATATGGTTTTTGTTAGAGATTGTACTGTATTTTAATTGAAAATTCTTAAAAATAAATAACTAAACATAAGTGGCTAACAATATCATGTTGAAATGGGGGTGAATGATGAAAAAACTGCGAAAATGAAAAACTTCAAAAAAAAACAAATTTGTAGTGATAGAACTTTTTAGAAAAGTATCGATACTAGTACTCATTTATAATACTCTAAAAAAGAATCGATGCCAGTACTCATATTTGCAAAAAAGTATCGATAATACTCGTACTTCCAAGTATTTTTAGGGCAAACGCGAAAAGTTAACAGAAACCAGATTGCTTTGTTTACATAAATATACATATGACCTCTTTCTTTCTGTAAATTGAATAGACATTGCTTTTAATAGCTGAAGTCTGATCTAACAAGCATTTCTAACGGAGTTTTTGAAAAGAACTTGCAATAAGTTTAAAAGCGTAAAATAAATGTTTATAGCAAAAGGCTTTTTTGAAACTTTTAAAAGCAACTAAAGACATTGTCTAAAGGAAAGATAAGCTCCCTTTCACAAAAATTTTCTTCGAAAGCGGGCTGGATTTCGAATTTAAAACCAAGATAGAATACATAGGAAAACGAAGGCTCCGTGATTCTGGAAAATTGTCAAGCTATCGAGCCGAAGACCACCGTCCTAATCCATTCCTTACACCGGCACAAAAAAAAATTGGTGTGTGCTTTTAACCAGACCCACTTTCCGCCACGTATTTCGAACCACTGAATCTGAATCTGAGGTCCGTTTGACTCGCTTTTGCCATTTTTTCCTCAATTTTCGCAATTAACTCCAAATTTAGGAGGTGTACGAGTCAAATGGACCTCAATAGATAAATGTTGATATGTGGGTCTGTTTAACAGCAAAGACCACTTTTTTTGTGTGGACCAGTGTTATCGAAGGTATGGCAAGAGATTCGTTTTCCAATTATTAAAGAAGTCTTAACCGAGCCAAATGTCCGCATGACTGCTACCTCTTCTTCTATGTTGTATAAAAATTTCATAGCGATTACCAGTAGCTCACCAGAGCAAAATCAATTATATAAATAGGCAATCATGTTTCCTTTACACCCCTTTTACGGCTAAACTGTAAACGGTAAACAATTATATATCATTAGAAAGGTATTTTGATGCTGATGTGCAGGCAATTTTTAAAATTTCAAATTAGTTTAAAATAGAGCGAAAAAATCAAATCAAAAGTCACACCAATCCCAAAGCCATACATGTACATGGTTGGGGCGGAAATGCCTCCTAAATGTATGCTTTAATATTGATAGTGAATTAAAGAAACGTGCTAAGCAGCAGTTTAGGAATAAGATGTATGTATGTATACATATATGTACATGAATA
The DNA here is from genome assembly GCF_013731165.1 of Rhagoletis pomonella. Lineage (NCBI taxonomy): Eukaryota > Metazoa > Arthropoda > Insecta > Diptera > Tephritidae > Rhagoletis > Rhagoletis pomonella. The sequence continues at coordinate 23,300 of NW_023460708.1, read as the reverse complement.
GATTAGCCTCAAACAAGGATGAAGATAATTTTGAGTATGGAGAAGAAGAAAGGGATAAATACAGAAATTAAAATAAAAGTAAAGAAACCTAAATATAAAGACAAAGAGGAAGGAAAATTTAAATACCTAACCTAATAACAATGGTGGGGGTGAATATGTAAATGAAGAAAAGAATGGACATATTTAGATCAGGATAAAGGAAAGAATAAAGATGAAGAAGAAGATGAAGACCAAGACGAGGAAGAAGATGAAGATGAATATGAAGATAAGGATAAAGATAACTTATCTTAACTTAACCCCTTAACTTAACTTAACTCACCTCAACTCATCTCACCTCCGCTTAAAAACTTACACCACCTGAGTTCGATACACATTAATTCACCACACCTTAACTCCCCACACCTAAATCCACCACTACTTCACTCCCCACACCTAAATTCACCACACCTTAATTCACCACACCTAAATCCACCACACTTTAATTCACCACACCTTAACTCACCACACCCCAACTTTCTCACCACATCTTAACTCACCACACCTTAATCTACCACACCTTAATTCACCACACCTCAACTTTCTCACCACACCTTAATTCACCACACCTCAACTCACCACAACTAAACTCACCACACCTCTTAAGACCACCACACCTGAATTCATAACACCGTAACTCCCACACGAAATTCCACCACACTGCAACTCACCACACCCAATTTCAACACATAACATGATATCACTAAAGAAACAATGTAAAGAAAAAGAGGAAGGAATATTTAACTACCTAACCTAATAACAATGGTGGGGGTAAATACGTAAATGAAGAAAAGAATGAAGGTATAGATCAGGATAAAGGAAAAGATAAATATGAAGACGAAGGTGAATATGAAGATGAAGATGAAGATGAAGATGAAGATGAAGATGAAAATGAAGATGAAGATGAAGATGAAGATGAAGATGAAGATGAAGATGAA
>NW_023460708.1:19370-22226 GCF_013731165.1 Rhagoletis pomonella | reverse complement strand
TGAAGATGAAGATGAAGATGAAGATGAAGATGAAGATGAAGATGAAGATGAAGATGAAGATGAAGGAGACAAAGATAGAGAGGAAGAAAGTGATAGGGATAAAAAGGAAATACAACTGAAGAATGTGCGATGTTATATTGTGATGTGTTATGCCACATATGTTATGTTATTGAATCTAATGCTATTCTATGGTATGTTATGCTAAGTACTAAGCTAAACTCCCCTCCACTTAACCCATTCCAAAAAATTTTATTTCAGCTCAACTCAACTCACATAAACTATCCTTAATTTTAGCGGTTGAATTTCAACCGCTGGGCGAACACTAGTATATATTAATTTTTCGTTTTTTTGAGTTATGACAGTATTGAAGTAAATGAGCGTTATGCCCATGGGGTAATTTTTAAACATTTTTCAAGTAATTGAAAAAAAAAAATTTTACCCAAACAACTTTTTAAAACGAACTATGACCGCGATCAAAAATGGGTTTCTAAAACACTTGGAATTTTCCATATACTTACATACCTATATGCTTTTTAGTACCACGTATAAAAACTCCTGACCATGCTGCGCATTTTCATCCATACAAGGAATGTACATATGTTTGACGATTTTTTATATGAAAGATCTTTCAACAAAAAAATTGCCACAAATCAACGGCAACCCAAGGTCACCGGGGTTCCGCGAGATTAATTTTGGTATGAATAAGAACGGCGGTCGGTTTGAGTTGCACACAGAAAGAAAAGTTCTATAAACTGCTTGACCGAGACGCAATTATCTAGTTTCAAGTATACATATGTACTCGTAGTTGGTATGATTGCCGTACTGAGTGCCATACCTGCATAAGAGCGTTGAGCTTGCGCTGCCAGCTTTTTTTTTCTAACCGGTAAGTGTTGTTGGCCGCTGTAACCAAAGGGTTATATACAACTTTCTACAAGCAACGCGAGGAATTGCCAAATGAAATGTGAAATGTTATAACTGGTCACTTCCCTGCAGGGAGTGACGTTAGCTTATACCTAACTTTAGTCTGTTTACGCGAACACTAGTGCTAACTATTAACTGTGTATTTTGTTCGAAAAAAGCTAACTACTTTTGTGGGGCGATGGCCACAAAAAAGTCAGACCTGGATACCTCTGCATTACATGTCAACTAACTTGTAACTAACTACTTTTGGACATAAAATATCAATAAGAAAAACAAAATATTTTTTTGTTTTGTTTACTTTTTTATTTTCTTATTTATTTACTTTATTTTATTACATTTCATATTTGTTTACATATTCTGCTCTGGGTAGCCCCATATTCGAACACCGTCAGACATAACTTCAAAATGATAGTATAAAATTTCGATCTTCCTTTTATTTGTCCTGAATATGAAAAAGAATCTGCGAAGTTCAGAAAAAAAGTGTATTGAAAGTAATTTTTGTATGAGGATATTTAATAGAAACTTGTAAAGCAAACCAACTCCCGATTGCGTCTGCATGACTCCTACACGACTTTACAATTCACTTTAAGTTGGTTTTGTCATAGCTAATTAAAAGTGAGGTATTAATCGAAATCTCGCCAAAAAGCTAACTATAAGTTGGTTAGTTTTAACAATTGATAATTTTTCACTGCAGGGTTGTTAAATCACCTGAAATCTTAGTCAGATTATTTTTCGGAAGGTAGTAGTAATAACGGTCTGGTACAAAATCCATTTTCGAAGCATTCATAGATTTTAAGAGTACTTCGACATTGAAACACACATTTGAATGTGTGTCTCTCAAAGAGTTTTGGGTTAGTGTTAAGAGTAAATATCATGAAGTCGCTAAAAAGGCCATCTAAACTTTGCTTCCTTCTGTCACATCGTACTCTGAGAACAGGGTTTTCCGCTTACACTTATACAAAAAACAATTTCATGTCGAAATTGGATGCTACCCCGGAAATGCGCATGCAGCTTTCAGACATTATGTCGAACTACTATTTCATAAAATAATTAATAACAGTGAAACAATTTCTTTCTGCACCTTAAAATTTAAAGTATGTATACTATTTCTAGTAAAAGTTTTTATTCATATTTGAATTGCACTGACTTTAATTTTTAGTAATTTAATGTGGAGCTCCATAAAATGAAAGGTGTTTAGTAAGGGTTCCATCTTCTTAAAAGTTTAAGAACCCCTGCATTAGTGCATTAAGATGAGATCTTTTTTTGCACAATAATACAAACAATAGAGTAGGCATATAATTACATATTAAAATACATACACAAAAGAAAAGTTAACAAAAGAAGATATTAATTCTTACTTAGATATACACGAGTATATAGAAAATTAAAAGATAAAGTATTCACTTTTTACTTTTTCGACAACTTTAAGCTGATCTGTACCAAAAAGTAAGGTAGTAATCTGAGATACCGATATCTTATCTTGATAGATTGGGACCAAGGGGCTAAAAAACTGCATACTCAAAATATGTTTTGGGAATTTAATTGAAAAGCTCGAAATTTTTACGAAAGCTTGTTGAAGTTTTCTTAAATGTTACTCAAAGTTGGAAACTTTAAAATTGCTTTTTATTAAAAAATTCAGTGTATTGTTATAAAAAAAATAACTAACATTAAAAAAACTAAAAAATTAATGTATTTGTCAATGTTATTGTGGCTTGTTAACATTTTATTTTTAATATTTTTATTGAGCTTTGTACCACGATTGTTTATTAGGAAAAATTGAAAAAGCAACAAAGTCTAAGCGGTAGAAGTTATAGCACTATTTCGGAGATCACCACATCTCCTCATCAGACTTCTTTTTTCTAGACTTCAGCAGGAATCGAACCTGCGAATTCGATGTTCAAAGTCAGAAGCGTTAACCACTGAGCTATGTACATC